>NW_023652255.1:0-5000 GCF_015228065.2 Penaeus monodon
CATCATTATTGTCATGATTAATAGAATTCAGGTATTATTATCATTATTACCCTAATAATTGCCAGAATCATCAAATGAATGGAAAAAACTTCATTTTGGAGTCTACTCTCAAAAGGCTATATTTCGCTAGATTTTGCCTCTTTTTTTACTTTAGGGTTTTTTTTTCTTTTACCTTTTTTATATTATATATGGACACAATTCCTGTTATTATCATCATTATTATCATGATTATCATCATTATTATCGTTATCATCATCATTATCATCATTATCATCATCATTATCATCATTATTGCAATTATTATCATCATTATTGCATAATTATCATTATTATATGCAATTATTGCAGTTATAATATATGTTTTTACATCTATACTAATAACAACTACAATAATAATAGTAATAACAATAATAATAACAATAATAACGTTTTTATAATCATTATTTATATCATTATTTTAATTAATATCGTTATTATTGTTATTATTACAGTTATATATATTTTTTGGCAATAATACTAATACTTAAAGTAATAATAATAATATAATAAAATATAATAATAATGATAATAACAATAATGATAATAATGATAATAATGATAATAATGATAATAATGATAATGATAATAGTAATAATAGTAATAATCATCAAATGTTATCCAAATTCCCTTTATTCTCACTTTTATCATCAGTATTGTCATGATTAATAGAATTTAGGTAATTATTATCATTATTACCCTAATAATTGCCAGAATCATCAAATGAATGGAAAAAAAACGTCATTTTGGAGTCTATTCTCAAAAGGCTATATTTCGCTAGATTTTGCCGCTTTTTCGACTTTTGGGATTTTTTTTCTTTTACCTTTTTTTTTAATTATATATGGACACAATTCCTGTTATTATCATCATTATTATCATGATTATCATCATTATTATCGTTATCATCATTATCATCATTATCATCATCATTATCATCATTATTGCAATTATTATCATCATTATTGCAATAATTATCATTATTATTGCAATTATTGCAGTTATAATATATGTTTTTACATCTATACTAATAACAACTACAATAATAATAGTAATAACAATAATAATAACAATAATAACGTTTTTATAATCATTATTTATATCATTATTTTAATTAATATCGTTATTACTGTAATTATTACTGTTATAATAATTATTTTTACAATTATACTACCAGTAAAAATAATAATAATAATAATAATAATAATAATAATAATAATAATAATAATAATAATAATAATAATAATGATAATAATGATAATAATGATAATAATGATAATAATGATAATAATAATGATAATAGTATTAATATTAATAATCATCAAATGTTATCCAAATTCTCTTTATTCTCACTTTTATCATCATTATTGTCATGATTAATAGAATTCAGGTAATTATTATCATTATTACCCTAATAATTGCCAGAATCATCAAATGAATGGAAAAAACGTCATTTTGGAGTCTACTCTCAAAAGGCTATATTTCGCTAGATTTTGCCGCTTTTTCGACTTTTGGGATTTTTTTTCTTTTACCTTTTTTTATTATATATGGACACAATTCCTGTTATTATCATCATTATTATCATGATTATCATCATTATTATCGTTATCATCATCATTATCATCATTATCATCATTATCACAATCATTATCATCATTATTGCAATTATTATCTTCATTATTGCAATTATTATCATTATTATTGCAATTATTGCAGTTATAATATATAATTTTACATCTATACTAATAACAACTACAATAATAATAGTAATAACAATAATAATAACAATAATAAAGTTTTTATAATCATTATTTATATAATTATTTCAATTAATATCGTTATTACTGTAATTATTACTGTTATAATAATTATTTTTACAATTATACTACCAGTAAAAAAAATAATAATGATGATAATAACAATAATAATATTAATAACAATATTATAACAATTAGTATTATTATAATTATACTTATTATTATTACTATTGTTATCATTACAGTTATAGTATATTTTTTGGCAATAATACTAATAATTAAAGTAATAGTAATAATAATAATATTAATAATAATAATAATAATAATAATAAAAATAACAATAATAATAATAATAATAATAATGATAATAATGATAATAATAATGATAATAGTAATAATATTAATAATCATCAAATGTTATCCAAATTCTCTTTATTCTCACTTTTATCATTATTGTCATGATTAATAGAATTCTGGTAATTATTATCATTATTACCCTAATAATTGCCAGAATCATCAAATGAATGGAAAAAACGTCATTTTCGAGTCTATTCTCAAAAGGCTATATTTCTCTAGATTTTGCCGCTTTTTTTATTTTTCGGATTTTTTTTTCTTTTACCTTTTTTTTCATTATATATGGACACAATTCCTGTTATTATCATCATTATTATCATGATTATCATCATTATTATCGTTATCATCATCATTATCATCATTATCATCATTATCATCATCATTATCATCATTATTGCAATTATTATCATCATTATTGCAATTATTATCATTATTATTGCAATTATTGCAGTTATAATATATAATTTTACATCTATACTAATAACAACTACAAAAATAATAGTAATAACAATAATAATAACAATAATAACGTTTTTATAATCATTATTTATATCATTATTTCAATTAATATCGTTATTACTGTAATTATTACTGTTATAATAATTATTTTTACAATTATACTACCAGTAATAATAATAATAATAATAACAATAATAATAATAATAATAATAATAATAATAATAATAATAATAATAATAATAATAATAATAATATTAATAATAATAATAATAATAATAATAATAATGATAATAATGATAATAATAATGATAATAGTAATAATATTAATAATCATCAAATTTTATCCAAATTCTCTTTTTTCTCACTTTTATCATCATTATTGTCATGATTAATAGAATTCTGGTAATTATTATCATTATTACCCTAATAATAATAATAATAATAATAATAATAATAATAATAATAATAATAATAATAATAATAATAATGATAAAAATAATGATAATAGAAATAATATTAATAATCATCAAATGTTCTCCAAATTCTCTTTATTCTCACTTTTATCATCATTATTGTCATGATAATAAATTCTGGTAATTATTATCATTATTACCCTAATAATTGCCAGAATCATCAAATGAATGGAAAAAACGTCATTTTGGAGTCTACTCTCAAAAGAATATTTCGCTAGATTTTGCAACTTTTTCGACTTTTGGGATTTTTTTTCTTTTACCTTTTTTATTATATATGGACACAATTCCTTTTATTTTCATCATTATTATCATGATTATCATCATTATTATCGTTATCCTCATCATTATCATCATTATCATCATCATTATCATCATTATTGCAATTATTATCATCATTATTGCAATTATTATCATTATTATTGCAATTATTGCAGTTATAATATATAATTTTACATCTATACTAATATTATTATTATTATTGTTATTATTACAGTTATAATATATTTTTTGACAATAATACTAATAATTAAAGTAATAATAATAATAATAATAATAATAATAATAATAATAATAATAATAATAATAATAATGATAATAATAATAATAATAATAATAATAATAATGATAATAATGACAATAATAATGGTAATAGTAATAATACTAATAATCATCAAATGTTATCGAAATTCTCTTTATTCCCACTTTTATCATCATTATTGTCATGATTAATAGAATTCTGGTAATTATTGTGATTATTACCCTAATAATTGCCAGAATCATCAAATGAATGGATAAAACGTCATTTTGGAGTCTACTCTCAAAAGGTTATATTTCGCTATATTTTGCCAATTTTTTCGACTTTTGGGATTTTTTTTTCTTTTACCTTTTTTATTATATATGGACACAATTCCTGTTATTATCATCATTATTATCATGATTATCATCATTATCATCATTATCATCATCATTATCATCATTATTGCAATTATTATCATCATTATTGCAATTATTATCATCATTATTGCAATTATTATCTTTATTATTTCAATTATTGCAGTTATAATATATAATTTTACATCTATACTAATAACAACTACAATAATAATAATAATAATAATAATAATAATAATAATAATAATAATAATAATAATAATAATAATAATAATAATAATAATAATATTAATAATAATAATAATAATAATAATAATGATAATAATGATAATAATAATGATAATAGTAATAATATTAACGATCATCAAATGTTATCGAAATTCTCTTTATTCTCAGTTTTATCATTATTATTGTCATAATTAATAGAATTCTGGTAATTATTATCATTATTACCCTAATAATTGCCAAAATCATCAAATGAATGGAAAAAACGTCATTGTGGAGTCTACTCTCAAAAGGCTATGTTTCGCTAGATATTGCCGCTTTTTCGACTTTTGGGATTTTTTTTCTTTTACCTTTTTTTTATTATATATGGACACAATTCCTGTTATTATCATCATTATTATCATGATTATCATCATTATTATCGTTATCATCATCATTATCATCATTATCATCATTATCATCATCATTATCATCATTATTGATATTATTATCATCATTATTGCAATTATTATCATTATTATTGCAATTATTGCAGTTATAATATATAATTTTACATCTATACTAATAACAACTACAATAATAATAGTAATAACAATAATAATAACAATAATAACGTTTTTATAATAATTAATGATATCATCATTTCAATTAATATCGTTATTACTGTAATTATTACTGTTATAATAATTGCTTTTATAATTATACTACCAGTAAAAATAATAATAATGATAATAATAACAATAATAATATTAATAACAATATCATAACAATTAGTATTATTATAATTATACTTATTATTATTATTATT
>NW_023652255.1:12500-50000 GCF_015228065.2 Penaeus monodon
AAAAAAGGTAAAAGAAAAAAATCCCAAAAGTCGAAAAAGCGGCTAAATCTAGCGAAATATAGCCTTTTGAGTGTAGACTCCAAAATGACGTTTTTTCCATTCATTTGATGATTCTGGCAATTATTAGGGTAATAATGATAATAATTAACAGAATTCTATTAATCCTGACAATAATGATAATAAAAGTGAGAATAAAGAGAATTTGGATAACATTTGATGATTATTAATATTATTACTATTATCATTATTATTATCATTATTATCATTATTATTATTATTATTATTATTATTATTATTATTATTATTATTATTATTATTATCATTATTATTATTATTATTATTACTTTAGTTATTAGTATTATTGCCAAAAAATATATTATAACTGTAATAATAACAATAATAATAATAATAAGTATAATTATAATAATACTAATTGTTATAATATTGTTATTAATATTATCATTGTTATTATTATCATTATTATTATTTTTACTGGTAGTATAATTGTAAAAATAATTATCATAGCAGTAATAATTGCAATAATAATGATAATAATTGCAATAATGATGATAATAATTGCAATAATGATAATAATGATGATGATAATGATGATAATGATGATAATGATGATGATAACGATAATAATGATGATAATCATGATAATAATGATGTTAATAACAGGAATTGTGTCCATATATAATAAAAAAAAAAAGGTAAAAGAAAAAAAATCCCAAAAGTCGAAAAAGCGGCAAAATCTAGCGATATTGTAGTGAACAATAAGAAAACGGCGTGTCGTCCAGGGGGTCCCAAGCAATTCGCGGCAGGGCTGGATGCCTGAAATCTCCACTTCTGACCACCAGGGACCACCACCGTGGCAATCTCCGTGGCAATCTCCGTGGCAACCTCCGTGGGCGTTACAACGGTATTTTATGTTGTTGTTTTTTTTAATAATATGAATATGTTTCCTTTGTTTCGTTTTTATGCCTGTTTTGTGCCTTGTACATAGAAAGATATTTTTATCTTATGTTATAAAGCCTCCCGAAGTCCCAGTACGTAACTGCTTGTTCCCGCCTCTAAGACGATGACAGAGGTATGGGAGATAAACGAGGGAGTCACGCTCGCTCGGCCCAGGCTACAGGTACTCTCTCTCCCAATCCACGGCTGAATTGACTTAAGCAAGGGTATTCTAGCAGTAAGCCAGAGATCCTGTACGGAAGACTGCTTGCTTAGGGTAGCCCTTGCTGTAGGCATATAGAGAGAGGCCGTAGTCAAGCCTTTTTTTTGTGTGTGTGTGTTCATCATAATGGTGTTTTACGGTGACGGACGGAGGATACGAGGCAGTTTTTTTGTAAGATAAGTGATGTGTAAACCAGCAGTATATGCAGGCTTTGCTATATTTTTGTCGTTCATGTATATATATATATCCAAGCTTCTTAATTAAATATTAGTTTTATGTGTTTGTTTGTTTCTCTTTTTATGTTCTTTTTAGTAAGGAGTTGTGCCCAGGCTCCTTTTGAATATCCACACAGTTCGACATGTGTTTATATGTGCTCAAAAATGATTCAAATTTCATGAACAATATTTATCCCAAACCCAGCGTGCCCTCGGAGAGTGCTTACCGCTCGGCCCGCTCCGTCGGCACATTTCGTTAAAAATTAATATTAGTCAATGGTACAGGTGTCGAAATTTGACCCTATAAACGAGCCTTGTTGGTCACTACAACGTGTTATTTTGGTGGAGCTAATGGTGGGATAAATATTGCGATTGAAATTTACCAGAGTTTCATCCCTGCTTAGGCTTATTGTTCATATTGTCTCCGATTGTGTCAAATTGTTTAACGCGTGACTTCCTGGTTTCACTAACTAGCGTAGTTACCTTGTTCGTTTTGAGCGTAAAATGTACCGTTTTAGCTCCTTCAAGTCGTCTGTTGCCGTTTAGAGTTCCTATTTTTTCGTATTGATTAGTGTTTTTACATTTACTTAAGTTTTTATCATCGTGTACTTTTAGTTTCGCTTCTTACTTAGCGCTTTTGAGGAATCATCTTTAATGTTTACGCTTTTGCGCTTCATGTAAACCTTTTAAGGAAGCGTCTTTTGTGTTTGTGCTTTGGCGCTTCATTTATATTCTTAAAGGAAGCGTCTTTTATGTTTGTGTTTTTTCGCTTAATTTGTCTTTTAGGACGCATCTTTATTCTGTTTGTTTTTCTTCCTTTTATCGGTTATTTTCAAATAGTTTCTTTGTTCCGTGTTTGCATGTATTTAAGTTCGTTTTTTGAAGTTTTACCGTCAAGTTCGTTTCATGAACTATCGTGAATAACGTAATTAGTTTTGCGTTCTCGGAGTTGTGATTCTTGAAGTATTTTACAGTGTTAAGGGAATTTACATCTCCGCTTATTTTTAGTAAATCGTTTGCCGATTTTACATGCATATAGTTATTAAGCAGTGATTTTCACAGCAATTAGGTTTTATCAAGAGTTTTCTTACGATCTAAGCATAATTTGAATCATGGGACCAAGCAAAAAAAGTGAACGTCTGGTTAGAGACCAAGGCCGTAATCTTAACTCGTTTGCACTGCCCACTCCTCTTGGTGCTCGCTCAAACTCGCGAGATTTGTTGCCCGAAGTGCAGAGTAGTAATCAGGCTTATGTTGCCCCTGTACAAGAACGATCGCATCATGAACAGCCCGTCCCCGATAACAATGATCTGGCCGCCGAGGCTGTGGGGCCTCGAACCTCATCTCGTGAAGTTTCCTTCTCGCAGTACCGAGTTACTGACGAGGAAAACCACCTTAGTTTGTCTATGTTTGACGAGATAATGCTGAGATTTGAGGCTATGACGCGCGAGTTAAAGGAAGAAATTAGCTCGGTTAAGGAAGATGTACGTGCTACTAGGGATCGCTTGACCGACATAGAATCCGGTAATAACAAAACTCCGCGACGCGCACCTGATGTACGCGACGTGGGTCCACTTCCTTCAACTGCCCATTTCCGAGGTCCGTCTATTTCTCATGCGCCGCATAGTGCCGCCCCTATGATGGTAATGCCTCATTCCGGCATAAGCTTGTTCAAGGCGGAAATATCTGCGTCTCACCCGTTACAGAGATCGCAAGAGTTAGAGGCATGGATGAAACAAATAGAAAATGTTACGCAAACCTTCAACAGGGGAAGCAATGTGTCAGATGGCACGCATGATGTGTCGCGGAACAGCTGAGGTAATAATCAATTCTAGTGCATTTGATGGCATAAGGGATTGGATGACTTTTAAAGCAAAGTTAAGGGAGAAGTTTCGCGGTGTTTGTTCGCCTAATGATTACTTTACACTGTTATATCAGCACCGCATGTTACCAGATCAGAGCCCTTTTGATTATTACCTCAACCTGCAAGCCGCAGTGTTACAAGGGGAACGGGACTATCCTAATGCAATTGGTGACCCGGATCTTCTCGCCCGCAGAGTGTTTTTACAGGGTGTCCCTCAATGGATGCGAGAAGCCTTAGCGACGAGAGACGATGCACCCACAGATATACTCGTGCATTGTGCTCAACAGTTGTGGAATAACCGTGTCGGCGTTTCACACCCCCAGCCACGCCCACAATCGACGGGACACCGTCGCCAAGTGGCAACAGTTGCTTTCAACCCCCATGTAGCCAGCGTGTACGAGAATCATCCGATGGCCAGGCGATCACCACCTCGATCTCCACCCCGAGGAGCCCGACAAGATGAGGACGAGAGTAACTACTGCCCATATCATCGCACAACAAGTCACAGCCTCGCTGACTGTCGTGCACGAGCGCGGGAGGAGAGACGATGTTTTCGCTGCAGTCGGCGTGGACACTTCACTTCGTCGTGCCCTGAGGGTCGCGCGGACCGGCCCTTTCAGCAGCGCCAGGGGAGCTATCGAGGCTCGTCTTCCACTGGCATCACAGCCGACACACGAGCCTACTATCCAACCTCAAGCAGCCGCCCACCAACCTGTGCCTTCTCGAACGCCGCCACGCAAGTTTTACGACGAGGACTAGCATTGCTGTGCAGACGGAGGATGGAGGCAACCAGATATTGCTGACGTCGAGTATGAAGAGTCGGATCAGGACGGCCTATGATCCAGCTGCTTGTGAATGACGTCCCCATGAACGCCTTTATTGACACTGGTTCAGCATTAACCATCATCAAGGCTGAATACCTGGCACGATTTCACCTCGCTAAGCAGCACAGTTGCTACCGTGTGTTGCAAGGAATCTCCGGAACACCGCATGGAGGTAACTGAAGAAGTTGACTTACCATTACAGTTCTCAGACGCCGTAGGTATTACTCATCGTGCTTCGGGGCTCAATACCCGTTTCCCTGGACATATATTACTTGGGATGGATTTTCTGAGGAGGTTTCCTTTCAGTTTCCATCACGAACCGCCGCCTCGCTCCAGTTATCTGCGTATCCTGGGCTGTGAACTCGATGTGACATTCACGAAGCACTGCAGTCTTGCCCTTGCCAACCTGTCGGCGGACCCAAGGAGTACGATCACATCACCCCACGGATGCCCCCTTCACTGCACTAAGCAAACGGAAGTACCGCCTGATAGTGCAACCTTCGTCAAGTGCAGGGTACCCCGGAGTGTGACGGATGACGAAATTGAAGTCACACCTTCATCCCGCCAGCTAATAATCCCCGCAAGTGTGACCACAGTTGAAGAACGCCGCACTGATGTCTGGGTGGTGAACACGACTCCGCGAATGATCAAACTACGCCCGGGTCAAGTGATCGCCCGTGCAAGCCCGATTGCTACAGTGTATGCATCAGACTCCCGGCCTTTGGGAGGCCGTGGTGCACCCGTCTCTTCACGTGCAACGCCCAACACTGTTCAAAAAGTTACCTTAGAAAACTTGGCCAACGAACCAGAATTTCTCGGTGATCTCGAAGATGATGATTTTGAATCAGAATTTGGAACCCTGGATTTCGGATACGATGACTTCATTGCCTTCCCTGACACGTTTTTATCCGATAGCTCGACTTCTGAAGATGAAGACATCGGTGACAGCAAGGTCAGAGTTGACGAGGTCCTGCCGGTCGAGGATGCAAAGTTCAGTCATCTTACCGAACAACAGCAAGGACAGTTTCGTGAACTACTCAGCGGGTATGCTGATATCTTCACGGAAGAGAAATCTGCCATTGGAACCATACCAGGGGTAGAACACACCATTGAAACTGGCGATGCAAAACCAATCGTTACACGTCAGTGGAGACTTCCGCACGCAGCGAAGCAAACCATCAAAGAAGAATGCAGGAAGATGAAGGAAGCAGGAGTAATTGAACCATCTTCATCCCCCTGGCTTTCACCAGTCGTTTTGGTGAAGAAAAAAGATGGTACTTTGCGCTTTTGCATAGATTACAGGAACCTGAACAAAGTCACCACAACCGATAGTTACCCCCTCCCAAGGATCGACGAACTTATTGACAATTTCAATGGGACATCTTGGTTTACATCCTTGGATGCAAGATCAGCTTACTGGGCAATCCCTGTGGCCAAACCAGACCGTCCTAAGACGGCATTCTCTGATGGCCACCGTCTGTGGCAGTTTGCACGTTTACCTTTTGGCTTAGTCACTGCTCCTCCAACCTTCCAGCGTGCCATTAATTTTATACTCTCTCCAGTGCTTGGTAAACATACTGTGGCCTATTTAGACGACATTGTGGTTCACAGTGCAACATTCGAAGAACATCTTGTACATCTAGAAGAGACGCTACAATTGCTAAAAGCTGCTGGCCTCAAATTAAATAACAGAAATGTCAATTTGCAACTAACACCATGAAATTCCTCGGTTTCCTTGTCACTCCTGATGGAATCCTCCCTGACCCAGACAAAGTAGCAGCTATCGACCGAATGGCTGCCCCGCGCAACCAGAAAGAAGTGCGCCGCTTCCTCGGGGCAACAGGCTTCTTCCGTCGACACATAGAACATTATTCTGCAATTGCGGCGCCTCTTACTGAATTGACGAAGAAGCAGATAAAGTTCCACTGGGAAGAAAAACAACCAAGAAGCTTTCCAGCATCTAAAGGAGGCCCTTACAACCGCGCCAGTACTAGCCAAGCCTGACTTCTCACGACAGTTTGAAGTGCATACTGACGCTAGCCAAGTTGCAATCGGTGCAGTGTTGATTCAACGCGACGACAATGACTCCCCTCGCCCTATAGCCTATTTCTCTCGTAAGTTAAAAGACCCTGAGACTCGTTATTCCACCATCGACGCCGAAGCATTAGCTGTAGTCGAGGCTGTGAGAAATTTTGACCCATATCTGTATGCGAAACCTTTCACTATTTACACAGATCATCAACCTCTTGTGTATACTTTCAGTCGTCGAACGAAGTCTACAAGGATGAGCAGGTGGGCGCATGAGCTCATGTTTTATGACTATAACATACGATACAAACTTGGAGCTCATAATCATGTTCCAGACATGCTGTCCCGCGCCTTTATAGAGGAAAACTGTCAACCTGCAGACGTTGTTCCTGTAACCGCGACCGCCACTCCGTTGCTGACGCATTTATTGCAAACTTTGCCACCCTGTTTGGCCCGCCACGGATCATCCAGACTGATCGTGGCCCAGAATTCAATAATGCAGTCTTCTCAGCGCTATGTAACATCCTTAACACGAAGTTCTCCTTGTCAACTTCTCACCATCCACAAGCTAATGGGATGGTTGAACGAGCAAATCGGGTGGTGAAGGACACGTTAGCAGTACTGATAGAGAGGCAACCACAACGCTGGGACGAGTTTCTACCACAAGTTCGTCTATCGATAAACACCAGCATTCACCGCAGCATTAACAATCAACCTCTGTACCTTCTGACTGGAAATCTTGGACCATTTCCCACGCCCCTAACAGGTGACGCAGTCATTCGGGATGCATCTGCTACCGACTTCCGGGAGAGGCTGACCGTCGCAAGAGAAGCTGCTCTCACTGCTTCGCAACGCGCCCGAGAAAGATGGAAGGCCGATTATGACAAGTCTGTGCGTGGTGTCTTTCAACCGATCGTGGGAGATCTCGTGATGATCCGGAAATATAAGCCGAACAGAGGAGGAGGATCAGCGAGAATCTTTACAGTGCGATGGCAAGGGCCATTCAGAGTGAAAAAGCGGCTAAATGACGTCACCTTCATCGTCAGTAACATAGAAGACCCTGCAAAAGAGAAGCAAGTTCATGTTAATCAGATGAAAGCTATTTTGCGCCAGCAGAACTCCAGCTTCCTGAAAATGGGGAAGACCGCGAGGATGCTGATCAGGTGGAATCTGGAGACGAGCCTGAGCCCATGATGTTACCTGTGAACGTTATGAGAGAAGCCCCAGTCCCAGCATGTGTAATTATTATGATTGCTGGTGTCTTGTGTCTTTTTGAATTTGTGGTTTTACCTTTTTACTTGTTCTTTTGTAAAGTATTTAATTAGGAGCTTTGGATATTCATGAATGATGCTTTTATACGTGCCTGTGATATTTCTGGAATATAACACATTAACTTATCATCCCCGTTCTCCCACAGATCAAGCGAGCTGAGCGAGTGACTCATCAATCAGATGCCTCTCATGAAGCCTGTAAGGCGCATTCTTTGTAAATACTTGGTGACCGTTTTTGTATATTTACAGCGGGCACGAACTCTTGTAAATACATGCCACACTTAAGCTACGCCTGCAGCTACGCCCCGACCTTGGGAGGGATGTAGTGAACAATAAGAAAACGGCGTGTCGTCCAGGGGGTCCCAAGCAATTCGCGGCAGGGCTGGATGCCTGAAATCTCCACTTCTGACCACCAGAGACCACCACCGTGGCAATCTCCGTGGCAATCTCCGTGGCAACCTCCGTGGGCGTTACAACGGCATTTTATGTTGTTGTTTTTTTTAATAATATGAATATGTTTCCTTTGTTTCGTTTTTATGCCTGTTTTGTGCCTTGTACATAGAAAGATATTTTTATCTTATGTTATAAAGCCTCCCGAAGTCCCAGTACGTAACTGCTTGTTCCCGCCTCTAAGACGATGACAGAGGTATGGGAGATAAACGAGGGAGTCACGCTCGCTCGGCCCAGGCTACAGGTACTCTCTCTCCCAATCCACGGCTGAATTGACTTAAGCAAGGGTATTCTAGCAGTAAGCCAGAGATCCTGTACGGAAGACTGCTTGCTTAGGGTAGCCCTTGCTGTAGGCATATAGAGAGAGGCCGTAGTCAAGCCTTTTTTTTGTGTGTGTGTGTTCATCATAATGGTGTTTTACGGTGACGGACGGAGGATACGAGGCAGTTTTTTTGTAAGATAAGTGATGTGTAAACCAGCAGTATATGCAGGCTTTGCTATATTTTTGTCGTTCATGTATATATATATCCAAGCTTCTTAATTAAATATTAGTTTTATGTGTTTGTTTGTTTCTCTTTTTATGTTCTTTTTAGTAAGGAGTTGTGCCCAGGCTCCTTTTGAATATCCACACAGTTCGACATGTGTTTATATGTGCTCAAAAATGATTCAAATTTCATGAACAATATTTATCCCAAACCCAGCGTGCCCTCGGAGAGTGCTTACCGCTCGGCCCGCTCCGTCGGCACATTTCGTTAAAAATTAATATTAGTCAATGGTACAGGTGTCGAAATCTAACCCTATAAACGAACCTTGTTGGTCACTACAATATAGCCTTTTGAGAGTATACTCCAAAATGACGTTTTTTCCATTCATTTGATGATTCTGGCAATTATTAGGGTAATAATGATAATAATTACCAGAATTCTATTAATCATGACAATAATGATGATAAAAGTGAGAATAAAGAGAATTTGATTAACATTTGATGATTATTATTATTATTATTATTATTATTGTTATTATTTTTATTATTATTATTATTATTGTTATTATTATTATTATTATTACTTTAATTATTAGTATTATTGCCAAAAAATATATTATAACTGTAATAATAACAATAATAATAATAATAAGTATAATTATAATAATACTAATTGTTATAATATTGTTATTAATATTATTATTGTTATTATTATCATTATTTTTATTTTTACTGGTAGTATAATTGTAAAAATAATTATTATAACAGTAATAATTACAGTAATAACGATATTAATTGAAATAATGATATAAATAATGATTATAAAAACGTTATTATTGTTATTATTATTGTTATTACTATTATTATTGTAGTTGTTATTAGTATAGATGTAAAATTTATATTATAACTGCAATAATTGCAATAATAATGATAATAATTGCAATAATGATGATAATAATTGCAATAATGATGATAATGATGATGATAACGATAATAATGATGATAATCATGATAATAATGATGATAATAATAGGAATTGTGTCCATATATAATTAAAAAAAGGTAAAAGAAAAAAAAATCCCAAAAGTAGAAAAAGCGGCAAAATCTAGCGAAATATAGGCTTTTGAGAGTAGACTCCAAAATGACGCTTTTCCATTCATTTGATGATTCTGGCAATTATTAGGGTAATAATGATAATAATTACCAGAATTCTATTAATCATGACAATAATGATGATAAAAGTGAGAATAAAGAGAATTTGGATAACATTTGATGATTATTAGTATTATTACTATTATCATTATTATTATCATTATTATTATTATTATTATTATTATTATTATTATTATTATTATTATTATTATTGTTATTATTATCATTATTATTATTTTTACTGGTAGTATAATTGTAAAAATAATTATTATAACTGCAATAATTGCAATAATAATGGTAATAATTGCAATAATGATGATAAAAATTGCAATAATGATGATAATGATGATGATAATGATGATAATGATAATAATGATGATGATAACGAAATAATGATGATAATCATGATAATAATGATGATAATAATCAGGAATTTGTCCATATATAATTAAAAAATGTAAAAGAAAAAAATCCAAAAGTGAAAAGCGGCAAAATCTAGCGAAATAAGCTTTTGAGAGTAGACTCCAAAATGACGTTTTTTCCATTCATTTGATGATTCTGGCAATTATTAGGGTAGTAATGATAGTAATTACCAGAATTCTATTAATCATGACAATAATGATGATAAAAGTGAGAATGAAGAGAATTTGGATAACATTTGATGATTATTATATATTATTACTATTATTATTTCATTATTATTATATTATTATATTATATTATTTATTATTATTATTATATTATATTATTATATTATTATTATTATTATTTATTATTATTATTACTTTAATTATTAGTATTATTGCCAAAAAATATATTATAACTGTAATAATAACAATAATAATAATAATAAGTATAATTATAATAATACTAATTGTTATAATATTGTTATTAATATGATGATAATTGATAATAATGATAATATGATAGAATAACGATAAATAATGATGATAATGATGATAATAATGATGATAACAACAGGAATTTGTCCATATATAATAAAAAATGTAAAAAGAAAACAATCAAAAGTCGAAAAGCGGCAAAATCTAGTCGAAATAAAGCCTTTTGAGAGTAGACTCCAAAATGACGTTTTTCCATTCATTGATGATTCTGGCAATTATTAGGGTAGTAATGATAGTAATTACCAGAATTCTATAATCATGACAATAATGATGATAAAAGTGAGAATGAAGAGATTTGGATAACATTTGATGATTATTAGAATTATTACTATTATCATTATTATTATCATTATTATCATTATTATTATTTTATTATTATTATATATTATTATATTATTATAAATTTTATTATTATTATATATTAATTAATTAATTGCCAAAAAATTATTATAACTGTATAATAAATAATAATTAATAATATAGTATAATTATAATAATACTAATTGTTATAATATTGTTATTAATATTATTGTTGTTATTATTATCATTATTATTATTTTTACTGGTAGTATAATTGTAAAAATATTATTATAACAGAATAATTCAGTAATAACGATATTAATTGAAATAATGATATAAATAATGATTATAAAAACGTTATTATTCTTATTATTATTGTTATTACTATTCTTATTGTAGTTGTTATTAGTATAGATGTAAAATTATATATTATAACTGCAATAATTGCAATAATGAATGATAATAATTGCAATAATGATGATAATAATTGCAATAATGGATGATAATGATGATGATAATGATGATAATGATGATGATAAGATAAATAATATGATTAATCATGATAATAATGATGATAATAACAGGAATTGTGTCCATATATAATAAAAAAAGTTAAAAGAAAAAAAATCCAAAAGTCGAAAAAGCGGAAAAATCTAGCGAAATATAGCCTTTTGAGAGTAGACTCCAAAATGACGTTTTTTCCATTCATTTGATGATTCTGGCAATTATTAGGGTAATAATGATAATAATTACCAGAATTCTATAATCATGACAATAATGTTTAAAAGTGAGAATAAGAGAATTTGGATAACATTTGATGATTATTAATATTATTACTATTATCATTCATTATTAATTATTATATTATATTATATATATTATATTATTATTATTATTATTATTATTATTATTACTTTAATTATTAGTATTATTGCCAAAAAAATATTATAACTGTAATAATAACAAAATAATAATAAAGTATAATTATAATAATACTAATTGTTATAATATTGTTATTAATATTATGTTTTATTATATCATTATTATATTTTTACTGTAGTATAATTGTAAAAATAATTATTATAACAGAATAATTACAGTAATAACGATATTAATGAAATAATGATATAAATAATGATTATAAAACGTTATTTGTTATTATTATTGTTATTACAATTATTTTTGTAGTTGTTATTAGTATAGATGTAAAATTATATATTATAACTGCAATAATTGTAATAATAATGATAATAATTGCAATAATGATGATAATAATTGCAATAATGATGATAATGATGATGATAATGATGATAATGATGATAATGATGATGATAACGATAATAATGATGATAATCATGATAATAATGATGATAATAAAAGGAATTGTGTCCATATATAATGAAAAAAAAGGTAAAAGAAAAAAAAATCCGAAAAGTCGAAAAAGCGGCAAAATCTAGCGAAATATAGGCTTTTGAGAATAGACTGGAAAATGACGTTTTTTCCATTCATTTGATGATTCTGGCAATTATTAGGGTAATAATGATAATAATTACCAGAATTCTATTAATCATGACAATAATGATAAAAGTGAGAATAAAGAGAATTTGGATAACATTTGATGATTATTAATATTATTACTATTATCATTATCATTATCATTATTATTATTATTATTATTATTATTATTATTATTATTATTATTATTATTATTATTATTATTATTATTATTATTATTATTATTATTACTATTACTTTAATTATTAGTATTATTGCCAAAAAACATATAATAACTGTAATAATAACAAGTATAATTATAATAATACTAACTGTTATAATATTGTTATTAATATTATTATTGTTATTATTATCATTATTATTATTTTTACTGGTAGTATAATTGTAAAAATAATTATTATAACAGTAATAATTACAGTAATAACGATATTAATTGAAATAATGATATAAATAATGATTATAAAAACGTTATTATTGTTATTATTGTTGTTATTACTATTATTATTGTAGTTGTTATTAGTATAGATGTAAAATTATATATTATAACTGCAATAATTGCAATAATAATGATAATAATTGCAATAATGATGATAATAATTGCAATAATGATGATAATGATTATGATAATGATGATAATGATGATAATGATGATGATAACGATAATAATGATGATAATCATGATAATAATGATGATAATAACAGGAATTGTGTCCATATATAATAGAAAAAAGGTAAAAGAAAAAAAAATCCAAAAGTCGAAAAAGCGGCAAAATCTAGCGAAATATAGCCTTTTGAGAGTAGACTCCAAAATGACGTTTTTTCCATTCATTTGATGATTCTGGCAATTATTAGGGTAATAATGACAATCATGATGATAAAAGTGAGAATAAAGAGAATTTGGATAACATTTGATGATTATTAATATTATTACTATTATCATTGTTATTATTATTATTGTTATTATTATTATCATTATTATTATTTTTACTGGTAATATAATTGTAAAAATAATTATTATAACAGTAATAATTACAGTAATAACGATATTAATTGAAATAATGATATAAATAATGATTATAAAAACGTTACTATTGTTATTATTATTGTTATTACTATTATTATTGTAGTTGTTATTAGTATAGATGTAAAATTATATATTATAACTGCAATAATTGCAATAATAATGATAATAATTGCAATAATGATGATAATAATTGCAATAATGATGATAATGATGATGATAATGATGATAATGATGATAACGATAATAATGATGATAATCATGATAATGGGTGGGTGCTTCACGTGCATGGTGATGTGAAGCGATGTTGTGGTAGCCTAGATAGTGTTAAGTGCTTGCATGCCTTCTCGCTTGCAGCTTCCACCCCTGGCTAGCCCAGTGTGAAAAATGGAGCAGCTTCCGCATAAGTCTCCCCTGCCAGGTCACAGCCTCTCCATCATTAAGACTTCTGCAGTGCCTCCTCGTGGCCACCCATGGGTAACTGGGTACCTTGCAGTCCCAGGCTAAATCTGTGGGGGATCTCGGAGCAGCAGGAGGCCCCAGAGGTACGGAGTTATGGCCCACCGGCGTGTGGACATGCTCTGGCTTCGTACCAACTCCTGCCCCCTAGCCACCCTGGGGTAATGGGGCGGCTCGGGGGAGGTGGGCCTTGCCAGTCCTCCTCCCCCCAGAATGACCCTCTGGCAACGTCGCATATAAATGGAAATGCTGGGGGGAGGGGTGTTGTCCCTCCCACCCAGCAAGTAAGGCGGGCTGTGGGTCCCGCTGGGAGGGCAAATGTCGGGGTGCAGGATTGGAACGAGAGTTACTCGTCCCGCCTGCGCCCCGGCAGGCGCCAACCCACCATGAAGCTTGTGGGGGAAAGCCCTCGGGAACCCCACAGGTGGATAGGCGGTCCCACAGCCTGCCGACCCCCTTTATCTGGGGCTGTGTTGGTGGGGGCGGCAGAGGTGGCGTGCACCCGGAGTGACCACCCGAGGCTTAACCTCAGGCGTGCTTTCCGGGTAGGCGCTTGGAACATGCGATCCTTGCGGCAGGATGAGCGGTTACCTCTGCTATCGCGGGAATTGAAGCGACTGGGAGTTGAGGTGGCTGCCCTCTCAGAGGTGAGAAGACCTGGTAGCAGCACGATCAGTGTGGGTGGTTACACCTACTACTGGTCGGGCCGCAGCGATGGTCACCACCTCCAGGGTGTAACCATAGCCATCTCCAGTCGACTTCAGCCTGCGGTAGTCGAGGTGACACCGGTTGATGAGCGTATCACGGCATTGAGACTGAAGCATGCTTTTGGCTTCATGTCTCTCTTATTGCTGTATACGCTCCTACCGATGTACATAAAACCGATGTGAAAGAGGCGTTCTACGCCAAACTCGCATCTGTGGCAGACGATTGCCCCCGGCGAGACATTCGCATTGTTCTGGGCGACTTCAGTGCGGTATCCGGCTGTGACCGAGCTGACTACGAGATGTCTGTCGGCCCCCATGGCTCGGGAGCTGATCCCAGCAGCGAGAATAGCCTCCTTCTCCGGGACTTTGCTAGGTCTCAGAAAATGAGGATCTCTGGCTCCTGGTACCAGCGCTCCAACTCGCATCGCTGGGCTTGGTACAGCGATACGGGTACAGTGGCCAAGGAGATCGACCACATTCTTGTCAGCACGCGATGGAGGATCCTCCAAAACTGCAGGGTTTACCGGAGTGCTGAGTTCTGTGGCACCGACCATAGGCTGGTTGTGGCTACCCTGCGGGTCCACTTCAAAACTCCCCGTCCCTCCAGTGGCCACCCTAAGGTGTTTCACTTGGACAGACTAAGGGAGGAGGAGTGTGCCCGTGGGTTCGCCACGGCAGTCTCTGACCGATTCTCAGAAACCAGCAACCTGACGGATCCGGTTGCTCTGTGGGAATCCTTCAAGCGCGTAACACTCGAAGCAGCACAGGAGTCCATTGGCGTACGCCCAAGGACAAGGCAGAATACCATCTCCCTGGAGACATTAGAGGCCACTGAAGCGTGTCGCAAGGCTCGGCTGAATGGGAATCAAGTCTTGTGTCGTTCCATGGTGCGTAGGGCTCGGACACTGCTGAGAAGGGACAAGGAACAGTTCATCAGGAATCTTGCTGAGGAGGTCGAAGGCCATTTCTTGGTAAATGACCTTCGCCCTGCCTACCAAGCCCTGAGAAAACTGAACCCTAAGCCCTCCTCACAGATGACTGCAGTCCGATCAGCGGATGGACGGATCATCTCAGATCATGTTGGGGTTCGTGAACGTTGGGCTGAGTATTTTGAACAGTTGTACCAGGTGGATCCTCCAACAGTTAGCTTGGATGCAAACGATGTCTCAGTGCCTGTGCCGGACCCACCCATCAGCGAGGAACCTCCTACCCTAACAGAGGTTAGGCTGGCGATTTCCAAGCTGAAGAGTGGGAAAGCTGCAGGCATATGTGATATCCCTGCTGAACTGCTAAAGGCTGGGGGTGAAACTATGGCTCGGGGCCTGCATACAGTCCTGACTGCCATTTGGCAGTCTGGTACCATTCCCCCTGACCTGCTGAGGGGCGTGGTCATCCCTGTCTGGAAGGGGAAAGGGGATCGGTGGGATTGTAGCAACTACCGTGGCATTACACTGCTCAGCATACCAGGCAAGGTTCTCGCTCACATTCTTCTGAAACGGATCCGCAACCACCTACTGAGGCACCAGAGACCGGAGCAGTCTGGATTTACTCCTGGCAAGTCCACAATAGATCGTATACTAGCGCTTCGAGTAATTGTGGAACGCCGTCGTGAGTTTGGTCGTGGGTTGCTTGCAGCCTACATCGACCTCAAGAAGGCGTTTGACTCGGTGCATCGGGAATCGCTATGGGAGATCCTGAGGCTCAGGGGAATTCCGACACAGAATTATTGGCCTGATAGCAAGCCTCTATACTGGTACTGAAAGTGCTGTAAAGTGTGGTGGGGGTATGTCGAACTTCTTCCCTGTTAATTCAGGGGTGAGGCAAGGCTGTGTCCTTGCACCCACACTTTTCAACACTTGTATGGACTGGATAATGGGCAGAGCTACTAGCCAAAGTCAGTGCGGAGCAACACTAGGCAATATTAAGGTCTCGGACCTTGACTTTGCCGACGATGTTGCCATCCTATCTGAGTCCTTGGAGTCACTTGTGGCGGCTATTGATGCATTTAGCAATGAGGCGAAGCCCCTAGGCCTAGAGGTCTCCTGGACCAAGACCAAGATTCAGGACTTTGGGGGCCTGTTAGCCTGTCGATCCATGCTTGCGGCGAGGACGTTGAAGTCACAGAAAGTTTTACATACCTTGGTAGCGTAGTCCATATCTCTGGGTTGTCAGACCAGGAAGTCAGTAGACGGATTGGTCTGGCAACAGGAGCCATGAACTCGATCAACAAGAGCGTTTGGAGATGTCGGTACCTATGCAGAAGGACCAAGCTGCGTGTCTTCAAGGCCTTGATACTTCCAGTTCTGCTTTATGGAAGCAAAACCTGGACGCTATCCAGTGCCTTGGACTCTCGCCTTGATGCCTTTTGTAACAAGTCCCTTCGCCGGATCATGGGGTACAGTTGGCAGGACCACGTGTCCAACCGGCGGTTACACCGTGAGACTGGCATGGGACCTGTTACTTGCATAATCCGGGATCGCCAACTCAGGCTATATGGCCACCTAGCTCGCCTCCCTATGGACGACCCTGCCCACAAGGTTGTCTCTCTGCGAGACAACCCTGGGTGGAGGAGACCTGTGGGACGTCCTAGGAGATCATGGCTTGGGCAGCTCGACGAGACCTGTCGTGAAGAACTAGAGATGGGCCGTGTGCCTGCCTGGAGACTCGCCTCGAGGGATCCTCGTGGCTGTAAGCGAAGGGTGGATGCGGCCATACGCCCCCATCGGCGTTAGCCCCTTGATGATGATGATGATAATAAAAAAAAAGGTAGAAGAAAAAAATCCCAAAAGTCGAAAAAGCGGCAAAATAATTACAGTAATAACGATATTAATCTAAATAATGATATAAATAATGATTAGAAAAACGTTATTATTGTTATTATCATTGTTATTACTATTATTATTGTAGTTGTTATTAGTATAGATGTAAAATTATATATTATAACTGCAATAATTGCAATAATAATGATAATAATTGCAATAATGATGATAATAATTGCAATAATGATGATTATGACGATGATAATGATGATAATGATGATGATAACGATAATAATGATGATAATCATGATAATAATGATGATAATAACAGGAATTGTGTCCATATATAATAAAAAAGGTAAAAGAAAAAAAATCCCAAAAGTCGAAAAAGCGGCAAAATCTAGCGAATTATAGCCTTTTGAGAATAATGATAATAATTACCAGAATTCTATTAATCATGACAATAATGATGATAAAAGTGAGAATAAAGAGAATTTGGATAACATTTGATGATTATTAATATTATTACTATTATCATTATTATTATCATTATTATTATTATTATTATTATTATTATTATTATTATTATTATATTATTATTATTATTATCATTATTATTATTATTATTATTATTATTATTTTAATTATTAGTATTATTGCCAAAAATTATATTATAACTGTAATAATAACAATAATAATAATAATAAGTATAATTATAATAATACTAATTTTTATAATATTGTTATTAATATTATTATTGTTATTATTATCATTATTATTATTTTTACTGGTAGTATAATTGTAAAAATAATTATTATAACAGTAATAATTACAGTAATAACGATATTAATTGAAATAATGATATAAATAATGATTATAAAAACGTTATTATTGTTATTATTATTGTTATTACTATTATTATTGTAGTTGTTATTAGTATAGATGTAAAATTATATATTATAACTGCAATAATTGCAATAATAATGATAATAATTGCAATAATGATGATAATAATTGCAATAATGATGATAATGATGATGATAATGATGATAATGATGATGATAACGATAATAATGATGATAATCATGATAATAATGATGATAATAACAGGATTTGTGTCCATATATAATAAAAAAAGGTGAAAGAAAAAAAATTCCAAAAGTCGAAAAAGCGGCAAAATCTACCGAAATATAGCCTTTTGAGAGTAGACTCCAAAATGTCGTTTTTTCTATTCATGTGATGATTCTGGCAATTATTAGGGTAATAATGATAATAATTACCAGAATTCTATTAATCATGACAATCATGATGATAAAAGTGAGAATAAAGAGAATTTGGATAACATTTGATGATTATTAATATTATTACTATTATCATTATTATTATTATTATTATTATTATTATTATTATTATTATTATTATTATTATTATTATTATTATTACTTTAATTATTAGTATTATTGCCAAAAATATATTATAACAGTAATAATGACAGTAATAACGATATTAATTGAAATAATGATTAAAATAATTGCTTTAAAAACGTTATTATTGTTATTATTATTGTTATTACTATCATTAATGTAGTTGTTTTTAGTATAGATGTAAAATTAAATAATAATAATGATAATAATTGCAATAATGATGATAATAATTGCAATAATGATGATAATGATGATGCTAATGATGATAATGATGATAATGATGATGATGACGATAATAATGATGATAATCATGATTATAATTATGATAATAACAGGAATTGTGTCCATATATAATAAAAAAGGTAAAAGAAAAAAAATCCCAAAAGTCGAAAAACCGGGAAAATCTACCGAAATATAACCTTTTGAGAGTAGACTCCAAAATGACGTTTTTTCCATTCATTTGATGATTCTGGCAATTATTAGGGTAATAATGATAATAATTACCAGAATTCTATTAATCATGACAATAATGATGATAAAAGTGAGAATAAAGAGAATAAAGATAATTTGATGATTATTATTATTTACTATTATCATTATTATTATCATTATTATCATTATTATTATTATTTTTATTATTATTATTATATTATTATTATTATTATTATCATTATTATTGTTATCATTATTATTATTATTATTATTACTTTAATTATTAGTATTATTGCCAAAAATATATTATAACTAATAATAACAATAATAATAATAATAAGTATAATTATAATAATACTAATTGTTATAATATTGTTATTAATATTATTATTGTTATTATTATCATTATTATTATTTTTACTGGTAGTATAATTGTAAAAATAATTATTATAACAGTAATAATTACAGTAATAACGATATTAATTGAAATAATGATATAAATAATGATTATAAAAACGTTATTATTGTTATTATTATTGTTATTGTTATTATTGTAGTTGTTATTAGTATAGATATAAAATTATATATTATAACTGCAATAATTGCAATAATAATGATAGTAATTGCAATAATGATGATAATAATTGTAATAATGATGATAATGATGATGATAATGATGATAATGATGATAATGATGATGATAACGATAATAATGATGATAATCATGATGATAATGATGATAATAGCAGGAATTGTGTCCATATATAATAAAAAAAAGGTAAAAGAAAAAAATCCCAAAAGTTGAAAAAGCGGCAAAATCTAGCGATATATAGCCTTTTGAGAGTAGAATCCAAAATGACGTTTTTTCCTTTCATTTGATGATTCTGGCAATTATTGGGGTAATAATGATAATAATTACCAGAATTCTATTAATCATGACAATAATAATGATAAAAGTGAGAATAAAGAGAATTTGTATAACATTTGATGATTATTTATTATAACAATTAGTATTATTATAATTATACTTAGTATTATTATTATTGCTATTATTACAGTTATAATATATTTTTTGGCAATAATACTAATAATTAAAGTAATAATAATAATAATAATAATAATAATAATAATAATAATAATAATAATAATAATAATAATAATAATAATAATAATAATGATAATAATGATGATAATAATGATAATAGTAATAATATTAATAATCATCAAATGTTATCCAAATTCTCTTGATTCTCACTTTTATCATCATTATTGTCATGATTAATACAATTCTGGTAATTATTATCATTATTACACTAATAATTGCCAACATCAAATGAAGGAGGTTATTTTTTATGGAAAAAACGTCATTTTGGAGTCTACTCTCAAAAGGGTATATTTCGCTAGTTTTGCGGCTTTTTCGACTTTTGGGATTTTTTTCTTTTACCTTTTTTATTATATGGACACAATTCCTTTTATTATCATCGTTATTATCATGATTATCATCATTATTATCGTTATCATCATCTTTATCATCATTATCATCATCATTACCATCATTATTGCAATTATTATCATCATTATTGCAATTATTATAATTATTATTGCAATTATTGCAGTTATGATATATAATTCTACATCTATACTAATAGCAAGTACAATGATAATAGTAATAACAATAATAATAAGAATAATAACGTTTTTATAATCATTATTTATATCATTATTTCAATTAATATCGTTATTACTGTAATTATTACTGTTATAATAATTATTTTTACAATTATACTACCAGTAAAAATAATAATAATGATAATAATAACAATAATAATATTAATAGCAATATTATAAAAATTAGTATTATTATAATTATACTTATTATTATTATTATTGTTATTATTACAGTTATAATATATATTTTTTTTGGAAAAATACTAATAATTAAAGTAATAATAATAATAATAGTAATAATAATAATAATAATAATAATAATAATGATAATAATGATAATAATAACGATAATAGTAATAATATTAATAATCATCAAATGTTATTCAAATTCTCTTTATTCTCACTTTTATCATCATTATTGTCATGATTAAAAGAATTCTGGTAATTATTATCATTATTACCCAAATAATTGCCAGAATCATCAAATGAATGGAAAAAACTTAATTTGGAGTCTACTCTGAAAAGGCTAAATTTCGCTACATTTTGCCGCTTTTTCGACTTTTGTGATTTTTTTTCTTTTACCTTTTTTTATTATATATGGACACAATTCCAGTTATTATCATCATTATTATCATGATTATCATCATTATTATCGTTATCATCATCATTATCATCATTATCATCTTTATCATCATCATTATTGGAATTATTATCATCATTATTGCAATTATTATCATTATTATTGCAATTATTGCAGTTATAATATATAATTTTACATCTATACTAATAACAACTACAATAATAATAGTAATAACAATAATAATAACAATAATAACCTTTTTATAATCATTATTTATATCATTATTTCAATTAATATCGTTATTACTGTAATTATTACTGTTATAATAATTATTTTTACAATTATACCAACAGTAAAAATAATAATAATAATAATAATAATAATAATAATAATAATAATAATAATGATAATAATAATAATAATAATGATAATAGTAATAATATTAATAATCATCAAATGTTATCCAAATTCTCTTTATTCTCACTTTTATCATCATTATTGTCATGATTAATAGAATTCTGGTAATTATTATCATTATTACCCTAATAATTGCCAGAATCATCAAATGAATGAAAAAAAACGTCATTTTGGAGTCTACTCTGAAAAGGCTAAATTTCGCTAGATTGAGCCGCTTTTTCGACTTTTGGGATTTTTTTTCTTTTACCTTTTTTTTTTATTATATATGGACACAATTCCTGTTATTATCATCATCATTATCATCATTATCATCATTATTATCATCATTATTGCAATTATTATCATCATTATTGCAATTATTATCATTATTATTGCAATTATTGCAGTTATAATATATAATTTTACATCTATACTAATAACAACTACAATAGTAATAGTAATAACAATAATAATAACAATAATCTTCTTCTTTTAACGGTAGGTTCATGTCTGAGCCGCCGTGGTCACAGCATGATATTTAATTGTGGTTTTCATGTTGTGATGCTCTTGGAGTGAGTACGTGGTAGGGTCCCCTGTTCCTTTCCACGGAGAGTGCCGGTGGTACCTATTTAGGTAATCATTCTCTCTATTTATCCAGGCTTGGGACCAGCACTTGACTTGGGCTGGCTTTGGCCACCCAGTGGCTAGGTAGGTAATCAAGGTGAAGTTCTTTGCCCAAGGGAACAACGTGGCGGTCGGTGATTCGAACCCTCGAATTCAGATTGCCGTCGTGACAGTTTTGAGTCCGACGCTCTCACCATTCGGCCACCGCGGCCTTGACGATCATGGGCTTCCATGATTTTTTCTTAGCAATTTAGAGCGGTGGTTTGCCATTGCCTTCCGCCCGGTGTTTTTATCGAGTCACCATCTCTATTTACCCGGCACTGACTTGAGCTGGCTTGGCCACCCAGTGGCTAGGCAGGCAATCGAGGTGAAGTTCCTTGCCCAAGGGAAACAGCGCGCCGGCCGGTGACTCGAACACTCGAGCTCAGATTGTCGTCGTGACAGTCTTGAGTCCGACGCTCTAACCAAATAACAATAATAACGTTTTTATAATCATTATTTATATCATTATTTCAATTAATATCGTTATTACTGTAATTATTACTGTTATAATAATTATTTTTACAATTATACTACCAGTAAAAATAATAATAATGATAATAATAACAATAACTATTATAACAATTTGTATTATTATAATTATACCTATTATTATTATTATTGTTATTATTACAGTTATAATATATTTTTTGGCAATAATACTAATAATTAAAGTAATAATAATAATAATAATAATAATAATAATAATAATAATAATAATAATAATAATAATAATAATAATAATAATGATAATAATAATGATAGTAGTAATAATATTAATAATCATCAAATGTTATCCAAATTCTCTTTATTCTCACTTTCATCATCATTATTGTCATGATTAATAGAATTCTGGTAATTATTATCATTAATACTCTAATAATTGCCGGAATCATCAAATGAATGAAAAAAAACGTCATTTTGGAGTCTACTCTCAAAAGGCTATATTTCGCTAGATTTTACCGCTTTTTTGACTTTTGGGATTTTTTTCTTTTACCTTTTTTTTTATTATATATGGACACAATTCCTGTTATTATCATCATTATTATCATGATTATCATCATTATTATCGCTATCATCATCATTATCATCATTATTGCAATTATTATCATCATTATTTCAATTATTATCATTATTATTGCAATTATTGCAGTTATAATATATATTTTTACATCTATACTAATAACAACTAAAATAATAATAGTAATAACAATAAAATAACAATAATAACGTTTCTATAATCATTATTTATATATTATTTCAATTAATATCGTTATTACTGTAATTATTACTGTTATAATATTTATTTTTACAATTATACTACCAGTAAAAATAATAATAATGATAGTAATAACAATAATAATATTAATAACAATATTATAACAATTACTATTATTATAATTATACTTATTATTATTATTATTGTTATTATTACAGTTATAATATATTTTTTGGCAATAATACTAATAATTAAAGTAATAATAATAATAATAATAACAATAATAATAATAATAATAATAATAATAATAATAATAATAATAATAATAATAATAATAATAATAATAATGATAATGATAATAATAATGATAATACTAATAATATTAATAATCATCAAATGTTATCCAAATTCTCTTTATTCTCACTTTTATCATCATTATTGTCATGATTAATAGAATTCTGGTAATCATTATCATTATTACCCTAATAAATCCAGAATCATCAAATGAATGGAAAAAAACGTCATTTTGGAGTATACTCTCAAAAGGCTATATTTCGCTTGATTTTGCCGCTTTTTCGACTTTTGGGTTTTTTTTTTTCTTTTACCTTTTTTTTATTATATATGGACACAATTCCTGTTATTATCATCATTATTATCATGATTATCAACATTATTATCGTTATATTCATCATTATCATCATTATCATCATCATTATCATCATTTTTGCAATTATTAACATCATTATTGCAATTATTATCATTATTATTGCAATTATTGCAGTTATAATATATAATTTTACATCTATACTAATAACAACTACAATAATAAGAGTAATAACAATAATAATAACAATAATAACGTTTTTATAATCATTATTTATATCATTACTTCAATTAATTCGTTATTACTGTAATTATTACTGTTATAATAATTATTTTTACAATTATACTACCAGTAAAAATAATAATAATGATAATAATAACAATAATAATATTAATAACATTATCATAAGAATTAGTATTATTATAATTATACTTAGTATTATTATTATTGTTATTATTACAGTTATAATATATTTTTTGGAAAAACTAATAATTAAAGTAATAATAATAATAATAATAATAATAATAATGATAATAATAATAATAATAATAATAATAATAATAATAATAATAATAATAATGATAATAATGATAATAATAATGATAATAGTAATAATAGTAATAATCATCAAATGTTATCCAAATTCTCTTGATTCTCACTTTCATCATCATTATAGTCATGATTAATAGAATTCTGGTAATTATTATAATTATTACTCTAATAATTGCCAGAATCATCAAATGAATGGAAAAAACGTCATTTTGGAGTCTACTCTCAAAAGGCTATATTTCGCTAGATTTTGCCGCTTTTTCGACTTTTGGGATTTTTTTTCTTTTACCTTTTTTTTATTATATATGGACACAATTCCTCTTATTATCATCATTATTATCATGATTATCATCATTATTATCGTTATCATCATCATTATCATCATTATTGCAATTATTATCATCATTATTTCAATTAATATCGTTATTACTGTAATTATTACTGTTATAATAATTATTTTTTACAATTATACTACCAGTAAAATAATAATAATGATAGTAATAACAATAATAATATTTAATAACAATTTTCTATTATTCTTCTTGTTATATTATACTTATTATTATTATTATTGTTATTATTACAGTTATAATATATTTTTGGCAATAATACTATAATTAAGTAATAATAATAATATAATAACATAATAATAATAATATAATAATAATAATAATAATAAAAAAAAAAAAATAATAATAATATTAATAATAATAATATAATGATAATAGTAATAATATTAATAATCATCAAATGTTATCCAAATTCTCTTTATTCTCACTTTTATCATCATTATTGTCATGATTAATAGAATTCTGGTAATCATTATCATTATTACCCTAATAATTACCAGAATCATCAAATGAATGGAAAAACGTCATTTTGGAGTCTACTCTCAAAAGGCTATATTTCGCTTGATTTTGCCGCTTGTTCGACTTTTGGGATTTTTTTTTCTTTTACCTTTTTATTATATATGGACACAATTCCTGTTATTATCATCATTATTATCATGATTATCAACATTATTATCGTTATCATCATCATTATCATCATTATCATCATTATCATCATCATTATCATCATTATTGCAATTATTATCATCATTATTGCAATTATTGTCATTATTATTGCAATTATTGCAGTTATAATATATAATTTTACATCTATATAATAACAACTACAATAATAATAGTAATAACAATCATAATAATAATAATAACGTTTTTATAATCATTATTTACATCATTATTTCAATTAATATCGTTATTACTGTAATTATTAGTTATAATAATTATTTTAAAATTATACTACCAGTAAAAATAATAATAATAATAATAATAATAATAATAATAATAATAATAATAATAATAATAATAATAATAATAATAATAATAATGATGATGATAATAATGATAATAATAAAGATAATAATGATAATAATAATGATAATAGTAATAATAATAATCATCAAATGTTATCCAAATTCTCTTTATTCTCACTTCTATCATCATTATTGTCATGATTAATAGAATTCTGGTAATTATTATCATTATTACCCTAATAATTGCCAGAATCATCAAATGAATGGATAAAACGTCATTTTGGAGTCTACTCTCAAAAGGCTATATTTCTCTAGATTTTGCCGCTTTTCGACTTTTGGGATTCTTTTTCTTTTACCCTTATTTATTATATAAGGAAGCAATTCCTGTTATTATCATCATTATTATCATGATTATCATCATTATTATCGTTATCATCATCATTATCAACATTATCAACATTATCATCATCATTATCATCATTATTTCAATTATTATCATCATTATTGCAATTATTATCATTATTATTGCAATTATTGCAGTTATAATATATAATTTTACATCTATACTAATAACAACTACAATAATAATAGTAATAACAATAATAATAACAATAATAACGTTTTTATAATCATTATTTATATGATTATTTCAATTAATATCGTTATTACTGTAATTATTACTGTTATAATAATTATTTTTATAATTATACTACCAGTAAAAATAATAATAATGATAATAATAAATATAATAATATTAAAAACAATATTATAACAATTAGTATTATTATAATTATACTATACTAATAATACTATTATTATTATTATTGTTATTATTACAGTTATAATATATTTTTTGGAAATAATACTAATAATTAAAGCAATACTACTACTACTACTACTACTACTACTACTACTACTAATAATAATAATAATGATAATAATAATAAAAATGATAATAATGATAATAACAATGATAATAGTAATGGTATGAATAATCATCAAATGTTATCCAAATTCTCTTTATTATCACTTTTATCATCATTATTGTCATGATTAATATAATTCTAGTAATTATTATCATTATTAATAATGATAATAATGATAATAATGATAATAATGATAATAATAATGATAATAGTAATAATACTAATAATCATCATATGTTATCCAAATTCTCTTCATTCTCACTTCCATCATCATTATTGTCATGATTAATAGAATTCTGGTAATTATTATCATTATTACCCTAATAATTGCCAGAATCATCAAATGAATGAAAAAAACGTCATTTTGGAGTCTACTCTCAAAAGGCTATATTTCGCTAGATTTTGCCGCTTTTTCGACTTTTGGGATTTTTTTTTTTTTTACCTTTTTTATTATATATGGACACAATTCCTGTTATTATCATCATTATTATCATGATTATCATCATTATTATCGTTATCATCATCATTATCATCATTATCATCATTATCATCATTATTATCATCATTATCATCATCATTATCATCATTATTACAATTATTATCATCATTATTGCAATAATTATCATTATTATTGCAATTATTGCAGTTATAATATATGTTTTTACATCTATACTAATAACAACTACAATAATAATAGTAATAAAATAATAAAAAATAATAACTTTTTATAATAATTATTTATATCATTATTTTAATTAATATCGTTATTATTGTTATTATTACAGTTATAATATATTTTTTGGCAATAATACTAATAATTAAAACACTAATAATAATAATAATAATAATAATAATAATAATAATAATAATAATAATGATAATAATGATAATAGATAATAATGATAATAATGATAATAATAAGGATAATAGTAATAATACTAATAATCATCAAATGTTATCCAAATTCTCTTTATTCTCACTTTTATCATCATTATTGTCATGATTAATAGAATTCAGGTAATTATCAACATTATTACCCTAATCATTGCCAGAATCATCAAATGAATGGAAAAAACGTCATTTTGGAGTCTACTGTCAAAAGGCTATATTTCGCTAGATTTTGCCGCTTTTTCGACTTTTGGGATTTTTTTTCTTTTACCTTTTTTTTCATTATATATGGACACAATTCCTCTTATTATCATCATTATTATCATGATTATCATCATTATTATCGTTATCATCATTATCATCATTATCATCATTATCATCATCATTATCATCATTATTGCAATTATTATCATCATTATTGCAATAATTATCATTATTATTGCAATTATTGCAATTATAATATATGTTTTTACATCTATACTAATAACAACTACATAATAAAAATAATTACGTTTTTATAATCATTATTTATATCATTATTTAATTAATATCGTTATTACTGTAATTATTACTGTTATAATAATTATTTTTACAATTATACTACTAGTAAAAATAATAATAATGATAATAATAACAATAATCATATCAATAACAATATTATAACAATTCGTATTATTATAATTATACTTATTATTATTATTATTGTTATTATTACAGTTATAATATATTTTTTGGCATAATCTAATAAATAAAGTAATAATAATAATAATAATAATAATAAAATAATAATAATAATAAATAATAATAATAATAATATAATAATAATAATAAAAAATATAATGATGTATAATAATGATAATAATGATAATAATGATAATAATAATGATAATAGTAATAATACTAATAATCATCAAATGTTATCCAAATTCTCTTTATTCTCACTTTTATCATCATTATTGTCATGATTAATAGAATTCAGGTAATTATTATCATTATTACCCTAATAATTGCCAGAATCATCAAATGAATGGAAAAAACGTCATTTTGGAGTATACTCTCAAAAGCCTATATTTCGCTAGATTTTGCCGCTTTTTCGACTTTTGGGATTTTTTTTCTTTTACCTTTATTTTATTATATATGGAGAGAATTCCTGTTATTATCATCATTATTATCATGATTATCATCATTACTATCGTTATCATCATCATTATCATCATTATCATCATTATCATCATTATCATCATCATTATCATCATTATTGCAATTATTATCATCATTATTGCAATAATTATCATTATTGTTGCAATTATTGCAGTTATAATATATGTTTTTACATCTTTACTAATAACAACTACAATATTAATAGTAATAACAATAATAATAACAATAATAATGTTTTTATAATCATTATTTATATCATTATTTTATTTAATATCGTTATTACTGTAATTATTACTGTTATAATAACTATTTTTACAATTATACTACCAGTAAAAATAATAATAATGATAATAATAACAATAATGATATCAATAACAATATTATAACAATTCGTATTATTATAATTATACTTATTATTATTATTATTGTTATTATTACAGTTATAATATATTTTTTGGCAATAATACTAATAATTAAATTAATAATAATAATAATAATAATAATAATTATAATAATAATAATAATAATAATAATAATAATGATAATAATAATAATAATGATAATAATGATAATAATGATAATAATAATGATAATAGTAATAATACTAATAATCATCAAATGTTATCCAAATTCTCTTTATTCTCACTTTTATCATTATTATTGTCATGATTAATAGAATTCAGGTAATTATTATCATTATTACCCTAATAATTGCCACAATCATCAAATGAATGGAAAAAACGTCATTTTGGAGTCTGCTCTCAAAAGGCTATTTTTCGCTAGATTTTGCCGCTTTTTCGACTTTTAGGATTTTTTTTCTCTTACCTTTTTTTTTTATTATATATGGACACAATTCCTGTTATTATCATCATTATTATCATGATTAGCATTATTATTATCGTTATCATCATCATTATCATCATTATCATCATTATCATCATCATTATCATCATTATTGGAATTATTATCATCATTATTGCAATAATTATCATTATTATTGCAAATATTGCAGTTATAATATATGTTTTTACATCTATACTAATAACAACTACAATATTAATAGTAATAACAATAATAATAACAATAATAACGTTTTTATAATCATTATTTATATTATTATTTTATTATTGTTATAATATATTTTTTTGGCAATAATACTAATAATTAAAGTAATAATACTAATGCTAATAATAATAATAATAATAATAATAATAATAATAATAATAATAATAATAATAATAATAATAATAATAATAATAATAATAATAATGGGAATAATGATAATAATGATAATGATAATAATGATAATAATAATGATAATAGCATTAATACTAATAATCATCAAATGTTATCCAAATTCTTTTTATTCTCACTTTTATCATCATTATTACCCTAATAATTGCCAGAATCATCAAATGAAGGGAAAAAAAACGTCATTTTTGGAGTCTACTCTCATAAGGCTATATTTCGCTAGATTTTGCCGCTTTTTCGACTTTTGGGATTTTTTTTCTTTTACCTTTTTTTTTAATTAAATATGGACACAATTCCTGTTATTATCATCATTATTATCATGATTATCATCATTATTATCGTTATCATCATTATCATCATTATTGCAATTATTATCATCATTATTGCAATAATTATCATTATTATTGCAATTATTGCAGTTATAATATATGTTTTTACATCTATACTAATAACAACTAAAATAATAATAGTAATAACAATAATAATAACAATAATAACGTTTTTATAATCATTATTTATATTATTATTTTAAGTAATATCGTTTATTACTGTAATTTTTAAACTGTTATAAAAATTATTTTTACAATTATACTACCAGTAAAAAATAATAAAAATAAATAATAATACACAATAATTATATCATACAATATTATAACAATTTAGTATTATTATAATTAACTTATTATTATTATTATTATTATTGTTATTATTAACAGTTTAATATATTTTTTGGCAATAATGCTAATAATTAAAGCTAATAAAATAATAATAATAATAATAATAATTAATAATAATAATAATAAAAATAATAATAATAATAAAAATATAATGATAAAAATGATAATAATGATAATATGATAATAATGATAATAATAATTGATAATAGTTATAATACTAATAATCATCAAATGTTATCCAAATTCTCTCTATTCTCACTTTTATCATCATTACTGTCATGATTAATAGAATTCAGGTAATTATTATCATTATTACCCTAATAATTGCAAGAATCATCAAATGAATGGAAAAAAACGTCATTTTGGACTCTACTCTCAAAAGGCTATATTTCGCTAGATTTTGCCGTTTTTTTCGACTTTTGGGATTTTTTTTTCTTTTACGTTTTTTATTATATATGGACACAATTCCTGTTATTATCATAATTATTATCATGATTATCATAATTATTATCGTTATCATCATTATTATCATCATTATCATCATTATCATCATCATTATCATCATTATTGCAATTATTATCATTATTATTGCAACAATTATCATTATTATTGCAATTATTGCAGTTATAATATGTTTTTACATCTATATTAATAACAACTACAATAATAATAGTAATAACAATATTAATAACAATAATAACGTTTTTATAATCATTATTTATATCATTATTTTAATTAATATCGTTATTACTGTAATTATACTGTTAAAATAATTATTTTTACAATTATAATACCAATAAAAATAATAATAATGATAATAATAACAATAATGATATCAATAACAATATTATAACAATTCGTATTATCATAATTATACTTATTATTATTATTATTGTTATTATTACAGTTATATATTTTTTGGCAATAATACTAATAATTAAAGTAATAATAATAATGATAAAAAAAAATAAAAAATAATAATAATAATAATTATTAATAATAATAATAATTTTAATAATAATAATAATAATAATTAATAATAATAAAAAATAAATGATAATAATGATAATAATGATAATAATGAAAATAATGATAATAATATGATAATGTAATAATACTAATAATCATCAAATGTTATCCAAATTCTCTTTATTCTCACTTTTATCATTATTATTGTCATGATTAATAGAATTCAGGTAATTATTATCATTATTACCCTAATCATTGCCAGAATCATCAAATGAGTGGAGAAAACGCCATTTTGGAGTCTACTCTCAAAAGGCTATATTTCGCTAGATTTTGCCTCTTTTTCGACTTTTGGGATTTTTTTTTCTTTTACCTTTTTTTTTTTTTTTACTATATATGGACACAATTCTCTTATTATCATCATCATTATCATCATTATCATCATTATCATCATTATCATCATTATCATCATCATTATCATCATTATTGCAATTATTTCATCATTTTTGGGCAATAATTATCATTTTTTGCAGTTATTGCAGTTATAATATATGTTTTTACATCTATACAAATAACAACTAAAATAAAAAATAGTAATAAAAATAATAAAAACAATAAAACGTTTTTAATAATCATTTTTTTATATCATTATTTTAATTAATATCGTTATTACTGTAATTATTACTGTTATAATAATTATTTTTACAATTATAACTACCAGTAAAAATAATAATAATGATAATAATAACAATAATGATATCAACAACAATATTATAACAATTCGTATTATTATAATTATACTTATTACTATTATTGTTGTTATTATTAATGTTATAATATATTTTTTGGCAGTAATACTAATAATTAAAGTAATAATAATAATAATAATAAAATAATAATAAATAACAATAATAATAATATTAATATAATATAAATAATAATAATATTAAAATAATAATAATAATATAATATAAAAATAATAATAATGATAATAATGATAATAATGATAATAATGATAATAATAATGATAATAGTAATAATTTAATAATCATCAAATGTTATCCAAATTCTCTTTATTCTCACTTTTATCATCATTATTGTCATGATTATTAGAATTCAGGTAATTATTATCATTATTACCCCAATAATTGCCAAATCATAAAATGAATAAAAAAACGTCATTTTGGAGTCTATTTCTAAAAAGGCTATATTTCGCTAGATTTTGCAGCTTTTTCGACTTTTGCGATTTTTTTTCTTTTACCTTTTTTTTTTTATTATATATGGACACAATTCCTGTTATTATCATAATTATTATCGTGATTATCATCATTATTATCGTTATCATCATCATTATCATCATTATCATCATCATTATCATCATTATTGCAATTATTATCATCATTATTGCAAAAATTTTCATTATTATTGCAATTATTGCAGTTAATATATGTTTTTACATCAATACTAATAACAACAACAAATAATAGTAATAACAATAATAATAAACAATAATAACGTTTTTATAATCATTATTTATATATTATTTTAATTAATATCGTTATTACTGTAATTATTACTGTTATAATATTATTTTAAAATTATACTACCAGTAAAAATAAGAATAATGATAATAATAGAATAATTATATAAATAAAAATTTTATAACAATTCGTATTATTATAATTATACTTATTATTATTATTATTTTATTATTACAGTTATAATTATTTTTTTGTAAAAAACAAACTAATTTAAATTAATAATAAAAATAATAATAATAATAATAATAATAATAATAATAATAAAAATAATAATAATAAAATAATGATAATAATAATAACTCACAATAATAATGAGAGTAATGAAAATAATGATAATATGATAAAAATGATAATAATAAATATAATTGTAATAATACTAATAATCATCAAATGTAATCCAAATTCTCTTTAATCTCACTTTTATCATCATTATTGTCATGATTAATAGAATTCAGGTAATTATTATCATTATTACCCTAATAATTGCCAGAATCATCAAATGAATGGAAAAAACGTCATTTTGGGGGTCCTACTCTCAAAAGGCTATATTTCGCTAGATTTTGCCGCTTTTTCGACTTTTGGGATTTTTTTCTTTTACCTTTTTATTATATATGACACATTCCTCTTTTTAAATCATCATTATTATCATGATTAGCACCCATTATCATCGTTATCATCATCATTTTTCATCATTATCATCATTATCATCATCATTATCATCATTATTGCAATTATTATCATCATTATTGCAATAATTATCATTATTATTGCAATTATTGCAGTTAAAATATATGTTTTTACATCTATACTAAAAACACTAAATAATAATAGTAATAAATAAATAACAATAATAACGTTTTTATAATCTTATTTTAATTAATATCGCTATTACTGTAATTATTATTTGTTTATAATAATTATTTTTAAAATTATACTCCCAGAAAAAACAATAATGATAATAATAACAATAATGATATCAATACAAAATTTATAACAATTCGTATGAATATAATTAACTTATTATTATCATTATTGTTATTATAACAGTTATAATATATTTTTTTGGCAATAACTATTAATTAAAGTAATATAATAATAATAAAAATAATAATAATTAATAATAATAATATAATAATAAAATAATAATAATAATGATAATAATAATGATAATAGTAATAATACTAATAATCATAAAATGTTATCCAAATTCTCTTTATTCTCACTTTTATCATCATTATTGTCATGATTAATAGAATTCGGTAATTATTATTATTATTACCCTAATAATTGCCAAAACCCAATCAATGAATGGAAAAAAACGTCATTTGGAGTCTACTCTAAAAGGGCCTATTTTGTTAGATTTTGCCGTTTTTTTTTCGACTTTTGGGATTTTTTTCTTTTACCTTTTTTATTATATATGGACACAATTCCTGTTATTATCATCATTATTATCATGATTAGCTCTTTATTATCGTTATCATCATCATTATCATCATTATCATCATTATCATCATCATTATCATCATTATTGCCAATTATTATCATCATTATTGCAATAATTATATTATTATTGAAATTATTGCAGTTATAATATATGTTTTTACATCTATACTAATAACACTACATAATAATAGTAAAAACAAATAAATAACATATAACGTTTTTATAATCATTATTTATATCATTATTTTAATTAATATCGTTATTACTGTAATTATTACTGTTATAATTAATTATTTTTACAATTATACTACCAGTAAAAATAATAATAATGATAATAATAACAAAATGAAAATAAATAACAATATTATACAATTCGTATTATTATAATTATACTTATTATTATTATTATTGTTATTATTCCAGTTATAATATATTTTTTGGAAATAATACTAATAATTAAAGTAATAATAATAAATATAATATAATAATAATAATAATAATAAAAATAAAAAATAATAATAAAAATAATAATAATAATAAATAATATATAATAATAATAATAAAAATGATAATAATGTAATAATGAAAATAATGATAATAATGATATAAAAATGATAATAGTAATAATACTAATAATCATAAAATGTTCCAATTCTCTTTAATCTCACTTTTATCATCTTATTGTCATGATTAATAGAATTCACGTAATTATCATTGTTTACCCTAATATTGCCAGAATCATCAAATGAATGGAAAAAACTTCATTTTGGAGTCTACTCTCAAAAGGCTATATTTCGCTAGATTTGGCCGCTTTTTTCGACTTTTGGGATTTTTTTTTCTTTTACCTTTTTTTTAAAATTAAATATGGACACAATTCCTGTTATTATCATCATTATTATCGTGATTATCATCATTATTATCGTTATCATTATCATTATCACTTTCATCATTATCATCATCATTATCATCATTATTGCAATTATTATCATCATTATTGCAATAATTATCATCATTATTGAAATTATTGCATTTTAAAATATATTTTTTTTACATCTATACTAAAAAAACCTACAATTAATAATATAATAACAATAATAATAACAATAATAACGTTTTTATAATCATTTTTATATCATTATTTTATTTAATATTGTTATTACTGTAATTATTACTGTTATAATAATTATTTTTACAATTATACTACCAGTGAAAATAATAATATTAATAATAATAAATAATAATGATAAAAATAATAATAATAATATAATAATAATAATAATAATAATAATAAAAATAATAATGATATAATGATATAATGATAAAAATGATAATAATATGATAATAGTAAAAATACTATTATCATAAAATGTTATCCAAATTCTCTTTATTCTCACTTTTATCATCATTATTGTCATGATTAATAGAATTCAGGTAATTTTATCATTATTACCCTAATAATTGCCAGAATCATCAATGAAGGGAAAAAACGTCTTTTGGAGTCTTCTCTCATAAGGCTTATTTCGCTAGATTTTGCCACTTTTTTCTACTTTTGGGTTTTTTTTTTTCTTTTACCTTTTTTTATTATATATGGACACAATTCCTGTTATTATCATCATTATTATCATGATTATCATCATATTATCGTTATCAGCATCATTATCATCATTATCATCATTATCATCATCATTATCATCATTATTGCAATTATTATCATCATTATTGCAAAAATTATCATTATTATTGCAATTATTGCAGTTATAATATATGTTTTTACATCTATACTAATAACAACTACAATATAATAGTAATAACATAATAATAAGAATGATAACGTTTTTATATCATTATTTATATCATTATTTTAATTAATATCGTTATTACTGTAATTATCACTGTTATAATATTTTTTTTTACAATTATACTACAAGTAAAAATAATAATAATGATAATAATAATAATAATAATAATAATAATAATAAATAATAATAATAATAGATAATAATGATAATAATGATAATAATGATATTAATGATAATAATAATGATAATAGTAATAATACTAATAATCATCAAATGTTATCCAAATTCTCTTTATTCTCACTTTTATCATCATTATTGTCATGATTAATAGAATTCAGGTAATTATTATCATTATTACCCTAATAATTGCCAGAATCATCAAATGAATGGAAAAAACGTCATTTTGGAGTCTACTCTCACAAGGCTATATTTCGTTAGATTTTGCCGCTTTTTCGACTTTTGGGATTTTTTTTCTTTTACCTTTTTTTTTATTATATATGGACACAATTCCTGTTACTATCATCATCATTATCATGATTATCATCATTATTATCGTTATCATCATCATTATCATCATTATCATCATCATTATCATCATTATTGCAATTATTATCATCATTATTGCAATAATTATCTTATTATTATTGCAATTATTGCAGTTATAATATATGTTTTTACATCTATACTAATAACAACTACAATAATAATAGTAATAACAATAATAACGTTTTTATAATCATTATTTATATCATTATTTTAATTAATATCGTTATTACTGTAATTATTACTGTTATAATAATTATTTTTGCAATAATACTAATAATTAAAGTAATATATAATAATAATAAATAATAATAATAATAATAA
>NW_023652255.1:55000-77163 GCF_015228065.2 Penaeus monodon
ATACTTAAAGTAATAATAATAATAATAATAATAATAATCATCATAATAAATCCTCCTAATGGTAATGCATAATAAATTACTAATAATAATAATAATAATAGATGATAATAACTGAAATAATGATAAGATGATAATAATGAAATACTAATGATAAAGTAATCATCCTAAAAATCACAAATGTTTATCCAATTCTCTTATTCTCACGTTTTTAAGATCATCATTTATTGGGTCATGATTAATAGAATTCAGGTAATTTTTATCCTTATTACCCTAAGAATTGCCAGAATCATCAATTGAATGGAAAACACTCCATTTGGCGTCTATCTCTCCAAGGCTATTATTGTCGCTGCATTTTGCCGCTTTTTCGACTTTTGGGATTTTTTTTTCTTTTACCTTTTTTATTATATTATGGACACAATTCCGGTTATTATCATCATTATTATCATGATTATCATCATTATTATCGTTATCATCATCATTATCATCAATTATCTCATTATCCATCATCATTATCATCATTATTGTAATTATTATCTCCTTATTGCAATTATTCTCATTATTATTGCAATCATTGCAGTTATAATGTATATTGTTTTTTTTAGCATCTATACTATAACAACTACAATAATAATAGTAATAACAGATTATAAAACAATATAAACGTTTTTTAGAATCATTATTTATATCTTATTTTATATATCGTTATTACTGTAATTATTCCTGTTATAATAATTATTTTTACAATTCTACACCAGTACAAGTATATCGTGTTACTAATCACACTAATCTATTAATAACAATATTAAACATTCCGTATTTTATAAATTCTACTTATTATTATTATTATTTGTTTTATTCAGTTTTAAAATTTTTTTGGGGAAATTATACTATAATAAAGTAATAATATAATAATAATAATAATAATAAATAATAATAATATAAATAATAAATAATATAATAATCAGGCTAAGATAATAATATAATGATAATAATGATAATATGATAATAATGATAATAATAAGTAATAGTAATAATACTAATAATCATCAAATGTTATCCACATTCTCTTCATTCGCCTTTTATCATCATTCGTTGTCATGATTTAATAATTCAGGTATTTATTATCATTATTACCCTAAGAATTTGCCAGAATCATCAATGAATGGAAAAACGTCATTTTGGAGTCCTACTCCTCAAGGCTATATTTTCGCTTAGATTTTGCCGCTTTTCGACTTTTTGGGATTTCCTTTTCTTTTACCTTTTTTTATTATATAGGACACAATTCCTGTTATTACCATCATTATTATCATGATTATATCATCATTATTCGTTATCATCATCATTATCATCATTATCAAACATTATCTTCGATCATTTACATCATTAATTTGCAATTATTATCATCATTATTGCAATAATTATATTATTATTGAAATTATTGCAGTGATAATATAATGTTTTTATATCTATACGAATAACAACTAAAATAACAATAGTGATAACAATAACTTAATAACAATACTAAAGTTTTATAATCCATTAATTTAAATCATGGTTTTAATTAATATCGTTATTTACTGTATTATTACGTTATAATCCTCATTTTTTACAATTATACTACCATAAAAATATTAATAATGAATAATAACTAACATAATGATAGCATAACAGTATTATACAATACGTATTTATTTATAATTATACTTACCTATTATCAATGTAATTGTTATTATTCAGTTAAATGTATTTTTTTTGGCAATATACTAATAATCAAGTACTACTAATATAATAATAATATAATAATAATAATAATATAATTGATATAAAATAATTAATAATAATAATAATAATAATAATGATAATAATAATGATAATAGTAATTAATACTACTAATCGTCAAAGGTTATCCAAATTCTCTTTAGTCTCATTTTTATCATCATTATTGTCATGATTATAGACTTCAGTCATTCTTTATCATTATAAACCCTAATAATTGCCAGCAATCATGAAAATGAAATGGAAAACGTCATTTGGAGTTTTACTCTGAAAAGGCTTATCTTTTTCGCTAGGTTTTGCCGCTTTTTCGACTTATGTGATTTTTTTTTCTTAACTTTTTTTTTATTATATATTGGACACAATTCCTGTATTATCATCATTATTTATCATGATTAATCATCATTATTATTCGTTATCCATCATCATTTATCATCAATATCATCATCATTAGCATCATTATTGCAATTATTTTCATCATTATTGCAATAATTATCATTATTAATTGGCAATTTATTTGACAGTTATAATATATGTTTTTTTAACATCTATAACTAATAACAACTACAAATAATAATAGTAAATAACAATAAATAATACAATAATCGTTTTTATAATCATTATTTATTCATTCTTTTTATTAATATCGTTATTACGTAATTATTACTGTTATAATAATATTTCTACATTATACTAACCAGTAAATAATAATCTGATATAAAACAATAGTGATATCACTAACAATATTATACAATTAATTCTTATTATTAATAATTATACTTATTCTTATTTATCATTGTTATTATTTACTTATAATATATTTTTTGGCAATAATACTAAAATGAAAGTAATAAATACTAATAATAATAATAAATAACATAATAATATATCATAGAATATATAATAATGATATAATTAAAAAAATGGATAATATGGATAATAATGATAAAAATAATGAAATAGTAATAATACCTAATAATCATCTAATGTTATCCAATTCTCTTTTATTCTCACTTTTACATCATTATGTGTCATGATTAAAGTAGAATCCGGTAATTCTATCATTATTCCTCATAATTGCCACATCATCAAATGAATGGAAAAACGTCATTTGGGAGTCGACTCTCAAAAGGCTTATATTGTCCGCTAACATTTTGGCTGCGTTTCGACATTTGGTATTTTTTTTCATTTACCTTTTTTTATTATCTAATGCCACAATTCCTCCTTAATTTCATCATTTGTCATGATTATCATTATCATTATCGTTATCCATCATCAAAATCATCATTATCATCATCATTATCATCATTATAGCAATTATTATCATCATTATTGCAATAATTAAACATTATTATTGCAATTATTGCAGTTATAATATATGTTTTTACATCTATACTAATAACAACTACAAAAATAAAAGTAATAAACAATAATAAAAACAAAAATAACGTTTTTATAAACATTATTTATATATCATTATTTAAATTAATATCGTTATTACTGTAATTTTTACTGTTATAATAATTATTTTTACAATTATACTACCAGTAAAAATAATAATAATGATAATGAAAAACAATAATACTATTAATAACAATATTTTAAAAATTCGTATTATTATAATTATACCTTATTATTATTATTATTGTTATTATTACAGTTTTTAATATATTTTTTTGGGAATATACTAATAATTAAAGTAATGATAATAATAATAAATAATAATAATAATAATAATAATAATAATAATAATAATAATAATAATAAAAATAATAATAATAATAAAAATAAAAATAATAATGATAATAATGAATTATATAAATGATAATAATATAAAAAATGAATAAATAATAAAAGATATAGAATAATACTAATAAACATCAAATGTTATCCAAATTCTCTTTATTCTCATTTTTATCATCATTATTGTCATGATTAATAGAATTCAGGTAATTATTATCATTAAAAACCCTAAAATTGCCCGAATCATGAAATAAATGGAAAAATCGTCATTTTGGATTTTACTCTGAAAAGGCTATATTTTCGCTAGTTTTTTGCCGCTTTTCGACTTATGGTTTTTTTTTTCTTTTACCTTTTTTTTTGATTATATATGGAACACAATTCCTTTTTATTATCATCATTATTATCAGGGATTATCATCATTATTATCGTTTCATCACATTATCTCAATATCATCATCATTTATCATCATTATTGCAATTATATCATCATTATTGCAATAATTATCATTATTATTGCACTTATTGCAGTTATAATATATGTTTTTACATCTATACTAATAACAACACAATAATAATATTAAAAAACAAATAATAACAATAATAACGTTTTTTAATCATTATTTATATCATTATTTTAATTAATATCGTTATTACTGTAATTATTACTGTTATATAATTTTTACAATTATACTACCAGTAAAAATAATAATAATGATATAATAACAATAATGATATCAATAAACAATATTATAACAATTCGTATTATTATAATTATACTTATATTATTATTTCATTGTTATTATTACAGTTATAATATATTTTTTGGCAATATACTAAAAATAAGAAATAATAATAATAATAATAATAATAATATACTAAATATAATAATAATAATAATAATATAAAATAATATAATAATATAAAAAAATGATAATAATATAATAATGATAATAATAATGATAATATAGTAATAAATACTAATAATCATCAAATGTTATCCAAATTCTCTTTATTCTCATTTTTATCATCATTATTGTCATGATTAATAGAATTCAGGTAATTATTATCATTATAACCCTAATAATTGCCAGAATCATGAAATGAATGGAAAAATCGTCATTTTGGAGTTTACTCTGAAAAGGCTATATTTCGCTAGATTTTGCCGCTTTTTCGACTTATGTGATTTTTTTTCTTTTACCTTTTTTTATTATATATGGACACAATTCCTCTTATTATCATCATTATTGTCATGATTATCATTATCATTATCGTTATCATCATCATTATCATCAATATCATCATCATTATCATCATTATTGCAATTATTATCATCATTATTGCAATAATTATCATTATTATTGCAATTATTGCAGTTATAATATATGTTTTTACATCTATACTAATAACAACTACAATAATAATAGTAATAACAATAATAATAACAATAATAACGTTTTTATAAACATTATTTATATCATCATTTTAATTAATATCGTTATTACTGTAATTATTACTGTTATAATAATTATTTTTACAATTATACTACCAGTAAAAATAATAATAATGATAATGATAACAATAATGATATCAATAACAATATTATAACAATTCGTATTATTATAATTATACTTATTATTATTATTATTGTTATTATTACAGTTATAATATATTTTTTGGCAATAATACTAATTAATTAAATAAAGATAATAATAATAATAATAAAATACAATAAATAATAATATAATAATAAATATATAAATAATAAATAATAATGATAAAATGATAAATGATAATAATATAAATATAATATAATAATAATATATCAAATCTATCTCATTTATCATCATTATTCATATATAGAATTCAGTAATATTATCATTATTACCCTAATAATTGCCAGAATCATGAATGAATGGAAAAAACGTCATTTTGGAGTCGACTCTCAAAAGGCTATATTTCGCTACTTTGCCGCTTTTTCGACATTTGGGATTTTTTTTTATTTACCTTTTTTATTATATATGGACACAATTCCCCTATTTTCATCATTATTGTCATGATTATCATTTCATTATCGTTATCATCATCAATATCATCATTATCCCTCATCATTATCATCTTTTTGCAATTATTATCATCATTATTGCAATAATTATCATTATTATTGCAATTATTGCAGTTATAATATAGTTTTTACATCTATACTAATAACAACTACAAAATAATGAATAACATAAAAAATAAAAATAACGTTTTTATAAACATTATTTATATCATCATTTAATTAATATTTGTTTTACTGTAATTATTACTGTTATAATAATTATTTTTACAAATTTTACTACCAGTAAAAATAATAATAAGATAATGATAAAAAATAATGAAATCAATAACAATTTATAACAATTCGTATTATTATAATTATACTTATTATTATTATTATTGTTATTATTACAGTTATAATATATTTTTTGGCAATAATACTAATAATTAAAGTAATGATAATAATAATAATAATAATAATAATAATAATAATAATATAATAATAATAATAATAATAATAATAATAATAATGATAATAATGATAATAATGATAATAATGATAATAATAATAATAATGATAATAATAATGATAATAGTAATAATACTAATAATCATCAAATGTTATCCAAATTCTCTTTATTCTCACTTTTATCATCATTATTGTCATGATTAATAGAATTCAGGTAATTATTATCATTATTACCCTACTAATTGCCAGAATCATCAAATGAATGGAAAAAACGTCATTTTGGAGTCTACTCTCAAAAGGCTATATTTCGCTAGATTTCGCCGATTGTTCGACTTTTGGGGTTATCATCACATTTCTTTTATTTTTCACCCATTTTTGGGGGGAAATTATTATCATCATTATTGAAATTTAATTTCTTTATTTTCCCAATTTTTGGCATTTTAAAAAATTAGGTTTTTACTTTCTATACTAATAAAAACTAAAAAATAATAGTAATAACAATAAAATCCCAAAAAATAACTTTTTTAAAAATTTTTTTATATTATTTTTTTAAATTTAAATTTATCTTTATTACTGTAATTATAGGGTAAAATAATTTTTTTTAAAATTATACTCTAATAAAAATAATAATAATGATAAAAAAACAAAATTATACAATCAATATTATAAAAATTCGTATTATTTAAAATTATACTTATTTTTTATTATTTTTTATTTATCCATTTAAAATATTTTTTTTGGAAATAATATTAATAATAAAAGGGAAAAAAATTAATAAAAATAAAAATAAAAAAAATTTAAAATAAAAATAATAATAATATAAACTAATAATAAAAATAATAATAATAATGGGGAAAAATAATGAAAAAATTTGATAAAATAAATAAAAATTTGAAATAGTAAAAATACTAATAATCATCAAATGATACCAATTCTCTTATTCTCCCCTTTTTAATCATTTTTGTTTTTATTAATAAAATTTCGGTAATTGTATCTTTAAATAATCCAAATTTTGGGCCGAATCATCAAATGAAGGGAAAAAAAAAGTATTTTGGAGTTTACTCTAAAAAGGTATATTTCGCTAGTTTTTGCCGCTTTTCGATTTTTGGAATTTTTTTCTTTACCTTTTTTTTTTTTTATATAGGGAAAAATTCCGTTTTTAAATCATTTTTATTATCATGTTTTAAAGCATTATTAGGGGTTATCATAATCATTATCACCAAAATCATCATTATCATCACAAATCACCCATTATGGAATTATTTCAGAAATTTTGCAATCATTTCTTTTTATTGAAAATTAGCAGTTTAAAAAAAATGTTTTTACATCTTACAATAAAAAATAAAATAATAATAGAATAACAAAATAATAAAAATAATAATTTTTTTTATAATCTTTTTTTTTTATAAAATTATTTAAATTTTAATATCGTTATTTTTTTAATTTTCTTTTATAATTTTATTTTCCCCAATTATACTCCCCATAAAAAAAAATTTAATTTAAATAAAAAACCAATAATGATACCCTAAAAAATCTTAAACAATTCGTATTATTTTTAATTATCTTTTATTATTATTATTATTTTATTTTACGTTTTAATATTTTTTTTGGCAATAATACTAAATTAAAAAAAAAATAATAATAATAATAAAAAATAATAATAATAAAAAAATTTAATAATAATAAAAATGATAAAAAAGAAATAATGATAAAAATGTTTAAATAATGATAATTTAAAAATAAAAATCAAAAAGTTATCCAAATTCTTTTTTACTCACTTTTTATCATTATTGTCAGGTTTAAATAGAATTCAGGAAATTTAAATCCATTCCCAAAAAAAAATTGCCCCGAATCATAAAAGGGAATAAAAAAAACCCTTTTTTGGAAAGTTACTCTCATAAGGCTTATTTCGCAGTTTTTCCCGTTTTTTCATTTTTGGGGGTTTTTTTTTTTCCCTTTTTTTTTATTATATATGACAAAAATTCCTTTATTATCACATTATTATCTGTTACATCTTTATTTCTTTAAAATCATCATTATCATCTTTTATACATCTTTATCATATTATTCCTTTTATCATCTTTATTGCAAAATTATCATTATTTTTGGGCAATTTTTGGCATTTATAATATTTTTTTTTAAAATCTTATACAAATAACAACTAAAATATAATAGGAAATCAATAAAAAAACCAAAATAACTTTTTATAATCATTTTTTTAAATTAATATCGTTATACTGTAATTTTTTGGGTTATAAAAATTTATTTTAAAAATTATCCCCCCCAAAAAAAAATAAAAAATAATGATAATAATAAAAAATTTTATATCATAAACAATTAAAACAATTGTTTTATTTTTTAATTATACTTATTGTTATTATTTTTGTTATTATTCCCTTTAATAAATATTTTTTGAAAATTACTAATAATTAAAAAATAAATAATCCTAATAAAAATAATTAATAAAATTTAAAAAATAAAAAATATAATAATTAATAATAATAAAATAATAAGGAAATAAGGTAAAAATGATAAAAAAGGATAATAATGATAAAAAATGAAAATGAATAAAAATAAAAATCATAAAAATTTTACCCAAATTCTTTTTTTATTTCTAACTTTTTCTCTTATTGTCATGATTAAAAAGAACTCATTAATTTTTATCTTATTCCCCTAATAATTGCCAGAATCATAAAATGAAGGAAAAAAACGACATTTTGGAGTCTATTTCTCAAAACCCTATATTTCGCAAATTTTTTGCCGCTTTTTCGACTTTTGGGATTTTTTTTTTCCCTTTTTTTATTATAGGGGGGCCCAAAATTTCCCTGTTATTCTCATCATTATTAAACTGTTAAATCTCAATTATCTTTAAATTTCATAATTATCATCAATCATCATCATTATCACCCATTATTGCAATTATTATCATCTTAATGCCAAAAATTAAATCTTATTTTTGGGCCAATTTTTGCAGTTAAAATAAATTTTTTTAATCATACAAATAACAACTCAATAATGAAGTAAAAACAAGAATATAAACAAAAATAACTTTTTTTATAATCATTTTTTATGTCATTTTTTTAATTAAATCGTTTTTACGGGAAAATTATTACTTTTTATAATAATTATTTTTTTAAAATTTACTCCCCAGTAAAAATAATAAAATATAAAAAATACAAAATACCCAATAAAAATTTATTATAAAAATTTCGTATTTTAAATAATTATATTTATTTTTAATTTTTTATTATTGTTAATTACAGTTATGTTTTAATTTTTTGCAAAATACTATTTAAGTTAATAATTAACAATAATAATATAAAAAAAAATAATTTTAAAAATTTAAAAATAATTAATAAAAATAAAACCTAAATATAATAAAAATTGCCCATAATGAAATAAAAAATGAAAATAGTAATAATTTTTTAATCATAAAATTTTTTAACCAAAATATCTTTTCACCTTTTCCCCCTTATTTCATGTTTAATAGAATTCTTTGAAAATTTTAAAGATTTTTTCCCCTAATAATTTCCAAATCTAAAAGGGAAGGGAAAAAAGGTCTTTTTGGAGTCTATCTAAAAAAGGTTTATATTTCGTAGTTTTTGCAGCTTTTTCGATTTTGGGGTTTTTTTTTCTTTTCCCTTTTTTTAAATTAAATGGACACAATTCCTTTTTATTATCATATTTTATCATGTTTATCATCATTAAAATCAATTACCTCTTTATTTTTTTTATCATCTTACATCTTTACATCAAAAAATTTATCATCATTTTTTAAATTTTATTTATCATCATTTTTGCAATTATTATCACCCATTAAAAAATTTAAATCTTTTTATTGAAATTTATTGGGGGTTATAATATATAATTTTAAATTTCTAATAAAAATACAATATAAAGTAAAAAACAATAATAATAACAATAATAACGTTTTTACAATAATTATCTATATCATTATTTTAATTAATATCGTAATTACTTTAATTATTACTGTTATAATAATTGTTTTTACAATTATACTACCAGTAAAAATAATAATAATGATAATAATAACAATAATAATATTAATAACAATATTATAACAATTTGCATTATCATAATTATACTTATTATTATTATTATTGTTATCAATACAGTTATAATATATATTTTGGCAATAATACTAATAATTAAAATAATAATAATAATAATAATAATAATAATAATAATAATAATAATAATAATAATAATAATGATGATGATGATAATAATGATAATAGTAATAATAATAATAATCAAATTTTATCCAAAAGTCTCTAAATCCTCACTTTCATCATCGTTATTGTCATGATTGATAGAATTCTGTTAATTATTATCATGATTATCATCATTATTATCGTTATCATCATCTTTATCATCATTATCTTCATCATCATCATTATCATCATTACCATAATCATTATCATCATTATTGCAATTATTATGATCATTACTGCAATTATTATCATTATTATTGCAATTATTGTGGTTATAATTTATATTTCTACATCTATACTAATAACAACTACAATAATAATAGTAATAACAAAAATAATAACAATAATAACGGTTTGATAATATTTATTTTTATCATTATTTTAATTAATATCGTTATTATTGTAATTATTACTGGTATAATAATTATTTTTATAATCATACTACCAGTAAAAATAATAATATCGATAATAAGAACAATAATAATATTAATAACAATATTATAACAAATAGTATTATTATAATTATACCTATTATTATTATTATTGTTATTATTACAGTTATAATATATTTTTTGGCCATAATATAAATAATTAAAATAATAATAATTATAATAATAATAATAATAATAATAATAATAATAATAATAATAATAATAATAATAATAATAATAATAATAATAATAATAATAATAATAAATAATAATAATAAAATGATAATAATGATAATAATGATGATAATGTTAATAATATTAATAATCATCAAATGTTATCTAAATTGTATTTATTCTCACTTTTATCATAATTATTGTCATGATTACTAGAATTCTGGTAATTATTATCATTATTACCTTAATAATTGCCAGAATCATCAAATGAATGGAAAAAAAGTCATTTTGGAGTCTACGCTGAAAAGGCTATATTTTGCTAATTTTGACGCTTTTTCGAATTTTGTTTTTTTTACTTTTACCTTTTTTTTATTATATATCGACACAATTCCTGTTATTATCATCATTATTATCATGATTATAATCATTATTATCGTTATCATCATCATTATCATCATTATCAACATTATCATCATCATTATCAATATTATTGTAGTTATTATCATCATTACTGCAATTATTATCATTATTATTGCAATTATTGCAGTTATAATATAAATTTTTACATCTATACTAATAACAACTACAATAATAATAGTAATAACAATATTAATAACAATAATAGGTTTTATAATATTATTTATATCATTATTTTAATTAATATCGGTTTATTGTAATTATTAATCGTTATATAATTATTTTTACAATTATACGTACAATAAAAAAATAATAATGATAATGAAAAACATATAATATTAATAACAATATTATAACAATTAGTATTATTATAATTATACTTACTATTATTTTTGTTGTTATTATTACTGTTGTAAAATATTTTTGGGCAATAATACTAATAATTAAAGTAATAATAATAATAATAATAATAATAATAATAATAATAATAATAATAATAATATAATAATAATAATGATAATGATAATATAATGATAATAGTAATGATATTAATAATCCTCAAATGTTATCCAACTTCTCTTTATTCTCCCTTTTATCATCATTATTGTCATGATTAATAGAATTCTGGTAATTGTTATCATTATTACCGTAATAGTTGCCAGAATCATCAATTGAATGGAAAAAACGTCATTTTGGAGTCTACTCTCAGAAGGCTATATATTGCTAGATTTTTCCGCTTTTTTGACTTTTTGGATTTTTTTTTTACCTTTTTTAATATATATGGACACAATTCCTCTTATTATCATCATTATTATCCTGATTACATCATTATTATCGTATCTAGGTAAAATGATAATAATTACTATAATTGGGTTAATCATGACAATATGGTGATAAAACTGAGAATAAAGAGAATTTATATAACATTTGATGATTATTATTAATAGTAATAATAATATTATTATTATTACCATTTATAATAATAATAATAATAATAATAATAATAATAATAATAATAATAATAATAATAATATATTATTATTATTATTATTATTATTATTATCATTATCATTATTATTATTATTATTATTATTATTGTTATTATTATCATCATCATCATTATTATTATTATTATTATTATTAACATCATCATCATTATTATTACCTTAATTATTAGTATTATTGCCAAAAAATATATTTTAACTGTAATAATAACAATAATAATAATAATAATAATAATAATAATAATTATAATCATTATAATATTGCTGTTAATTTTTTTTTATCATTATTATTATTTTTGCGGGAAGTATAATTACAAAAATATTTATTATGACAGTAATAATGACAGTAATAACGATATTAATTAAAATAATGATATAAATAATTATTATAAACTCGTTATTATTTTTATTATTATTTTTATTACTATTATTGTTGTTGCTGTTATTAGTATACTTGCAAAAATATTTATCATAACTGCAATAATTGCAATAATAATGATAATAATTGCAATAATGATAATGATGATGACAATGATGATAATGTTGATAATGACGATGATAACAATAATAATGATGACAATCATGATAATAATGATAATAACAGGAATTGTGTCTATATATAGTATAAAAAATGTGAAAGAAAACCATTTCCAAATTTCGAAAAAGCAAAAAACATTTGATGATTATTAATAGTATCAATATTATCATTATTATCATTATAATAATAATAATAATAAATCATTATTATTATTATTATTATTATTATTATTATTATTATTATTATTATTATTATTATCATCATCATCATTATTATTATTGTTATTATTATTATCATTATTATTACTTTAAGTATTAGTATTATTCCCAAAAAATATATTGTAACTGTAATATTAACAATAATAATTATAGTAAGTATAAAAATAATAATAATAATAATAGTAATCGTTATAATATTGTTGTTAATATTATTATGGTTATTTTTATCATTATTATTATTCTTAATGGTAGTATAATTGCAAAAACAATAATTATAACAGTAATAATTACAGTAATAATGATATTAATTAAAATAATAATATACATAATTATTATAAACTCGCTATTATTGTTATTATTATTATTATTATTATTATTATTATTATTATTATTATTATAATTATTATTATTATTATAATTATTATTATTATTAGTATAGTTGAAAATTATTTATCCTAACTGCAATAATTCCAATAATAATGATAATAAGTGTAATAATGATGATAATAATTGCAATAATCATGATAATGATGATGATAATGATGATAATAATGATAACGATGATAATGACGATAATCATGATAATAATGATAATAATAAAAGGAATTGTGTACATGTATAATATAAAAAGATAAAATAAAATAATTGACAAAAGTCGAAAAAGTGACAAAATCTAGAAAAATATAGCCTTTTGAGAGTATGCGCTTAAATGACGTGTTTTCGATCTCTTTGATGAGTTTGCAATAATTAGGTTAATAATTACAATAAATTGCATTAATTGTGTTAATCATGACAATAATGATGATAAGAGTGATAATAAAGGGAATTTTGATCATATTTGGTCATTATTAATATCATTGATATTATCATCATTATTATTATTATTATTGTTAATATTATTATTATTATTATTATTATTAATATTATTATCATTATTATTAATATTATTATTATTATTATTATTATTATTATTATTATTATTATTATTATTATTATTATTATTATTATTATTATTATTATTATTATTATTATTATTATTGTTATTAATATTTTTATTGTTATTTTTATCATATTATACTTTATTGTAGTATAATTGCAAAAGTAATTATCTATAGCAGAGTAACAATTTACAATAATAACACTATTAAATTAAAATCATGATATCAATAATTATTATAAAACTCGTTATTATTTTTATTATTATTGTTATCACTAGTATTGTTGTTTTTGTTTATATGTTGCAAAAAGATATATCATAAATGTAATAATTGCAATAATAATAATAAAAGAAATAATAAATAATAATAATAATTAATATCATAAATAATAAGGTAATAATGATAATAATTTAATGAAATAATGATGAAAATAATGATGATAATGATATGATGATGACGATAACAAGATGATAATCATGACAATAATGATGATAATAACAGGAATTGTGTCCATTATATAATAAAGAAAAAGTGGAAATCTAGGGGAAATGAAGCTTTTTGAGAAAATACGTCAAAATGGACGTTTTTTTTAAAATTCTATTTATGAGTTGCAATTATTCGGGTAATAATGGATATAATTACCATTATGTATTAATCAGACAATATATGTAAAAGTAAAATAACGAATTTTGAAAACATATGATGATATATTATTGGACATTATCATTAATATAATAATAATAATAAAAAGAATAATTATATTGTTATCATTATTATTGTTATTATCATTATTAGTATTATTATTACAATTATAGTATATTATTATTATCATTATATTATTGTATTATATTGTTATTATTATCATTCATTCTTATTATTATTATCATTATCATTATTATTACTTTTAATATTAGTATTATTTCCAAAAATATATTATAGCGGTATTAACTGACAAAAATATATTTTAATTGTAATGATAACAAAAGTTAGTATTATTAGTATTATTAATATAATAATAATAATAATCGTTAAGATATTGTTATTATTATTACTATTTGTATTTTATTCTTTTTACTGGTAGTATAGTTACAAAAAATAATAATTATAACGGTAATAATTTCGGTTAACGACGATATTGAGTAAAATAAGTATTATAATTACCCTTATTATGTTATTATAATTTTTATTACTATATTATAATGATGATGATAATTCTGATAATGATGATGATAACGATAATAATGATGATCTATAGCCAAGAATAATGATGATAATCATAATAATAAATGATGATAGTATAATAAATTGAGTCCATATATAATAAGGATAGGTTGTAAAAGAAATAATTCACAAAATTCGAAAAGTGTGAATTTAGTGTGAAATAACAGCATGTTAAGAATATGCACCAAAATGATATTTTTTTTCGAATCAATTTGATTGAGTTGGGCAATTATTAGGGTAATAATGATAATAATTACAAGAATTCTATAATCATGAGAATAATGATGATAAAAGTGAGAAATAAAAAAGAAATTCATAACATTTGATGATGATGATGATGATGATGATGACGATGAGGAAGGATGATTAAGATTATTATTATGACGATTATTGTATTTATTACTATTATTATTATTATTATTATTATATTATTATTATTATTAATTTATTATATTATTATTATCATTATTATTATTATTATTATTATTATTATTATGTCATTATTATTATTATTATTATCATATTATTATATTATTAGTATTATTAGTATTATTATGATGTATTATTATGTTTATTATTATCCCTAGCAATTCATCATTTAGTATTATTATTATTATTACTTTAAATATTAGTAATTAATGACAAAAATATATTATAACTGTAATAATGATAATTAATAATAATAATTAATAATAATAATAAATAATAGTTAATAATAATAATAATCGTTATAATATTGTTATTAATATTATTAGTTATTGTTATCATCGTTATTATTTTTTACCTGGGAGTGTAATTGTAAAAAATAATATCATAACATAATAAGTACAGTTAATAACGATTTTAATTTAAAAAGGATATAATAATTGTTATAAAAAACGTTATTATTGTTATTATGTTATTTACTATTTATTATATAGTTGTTGTTAGTATAGTTGTAGGAAATATATATTATAACTGCAATAATAGCACTAATAGTGAAATAATTTGCAATTATGATGATATAATTGCAATAATGATGATAATAATTCACTAATGATCATAATTTTAATACTGATGATAATGATGATGGTAATGATGATAATGATGATAATTATTATGATAACGTAATAATGATGATAATCAGGATTAATAAGTCATGATAAACAGGAATTGTGTCAATATACTATTAAAATAAGGAAAAGAAAAAAAATCCCAAACTTCCAAAATGCGGCCAAATTACTGTAATATAGCCTTTGGAGTTATAATCCAAAACTGGAAGTTTTCTCTTCATTTGATGATTTTGGCAATAATTAGTGTAAGAATGAAAATAATTATCAGGAATTCTGTTAATCATGACAATAATGATGACAAAGTGAGAATAAAGAGAATTTGGATAACATTTGATGATTATTAATTATTATTACTATTATCATGTTATTATTCTTATTATTATTATTATATTATTAGTATTATTAGTATTATATTATTATTAGGAGTATAGTATTATTATCAGTAGTATCGTATGATCATGAGCACTATTTTAATATTAATATTTATTGCCAAAAAATATATATCATAACTGTATAATAACAATAATAATAATAGTCGTTATAATATTGTTATTAACATTTATTATTGTTATTATAATCATTATTATTACCTGTACTGGTAGTATAATGGTGTAAAAAATTATTATTCTACAGTAATAATTACAAGTAAAACGATCTTAATTAAAATAATGCTATAAATAGTTATCATAAAAACGTTCTCCTGTTATTACTTTATTATTATACTTGTTTTCGTATAGTTGTAAAAATAATAGCAGAACTGCAATAATTGCATAAATATGATAATAACTGCAATAATGATTATAATAATGCCAATAATGATGATGATAATTGCAATAATGATGATAATAAATCACTATAATTATAATAGTTTATTGCAATAATGATGATTCATGATGAGGATAACGATAATCATGAGGATAATCATGCTAATAATCAGCAGGTATTCCCAAGATATAGAGTAAAATCAATGTTTTTCAAGAATTCATCACAAAAGCAAAGACGAGGACAAAAGAAAAATAAAATAATTGTTGTTAATATACGATACTAAAAACACATTATTTACATATTCCTAAAAACGAAACATTTTGTTGGGTTGACTCAGTAGTAGAGGTCTATTTTTACCAAAAACTAATAAAAGAAAGACATGAAATGCATTTTTTTTTACGAATGAAATGTATCTAATATTTTGAACAGATTGAACGCTTTTCGACTTTTTTTCGGATTTTTTTTCTTTTACCTTTTTTATTATTTAATGGGGACACAATTCCGTTATTATCATCATCATTTATGACTATCGGCATTATTATCGGTATTATCACTTATCATCATTGAACATCATTAAAAGAAATTATATCATCATTATGATATTATGTATCATCCTATTGCACTTATTGCAGTTCTAAGTTATAACTATATTTTTGCAACTCTACTAATACCACACTACAAATAATAATAGTACTAAACAATAAGAAACATTAATATCATTTTTATAATAATATGTATATCATATTTTAATTAATATCGTTATTACTGTAAATTATTTCCTATTATAATAATTATTTTCACAATTGTATTACTAGTAAAAAATAATGTAATATAATAAAAAAATGTATAATATTAACAACAATAGTATTAATACGATATTATTATTATTATTTTTATTATTATTATACTTATTATTATTATTATTGTATTATTAGTATTATTGGAAAATAATACTAATAATTATGGTAATAATAATAATAATAATAATAATAATAATAATAACAATAAGAATAATAATAATAATAATAATAATAATAATAATAATAATAATAAAAATAATAATAATATCATTATAATAATAATAATAATAATAATTATAATAATAATAACAAAAATAATAATGATAATAATAATAATAATAATTATAATATAATGTTATCCAAATTCTCTTCGTTCTCAGGTTTATCATCATTATTGTCATTAATAGTATTTTGTAATTATATCATATTACCCTAATCAATTCAAAAACTAATCATATAATGGAAAAAAAGTCATTTTGGAGTATACTCTAAAAAGAATAGATTTGCCTACAAGTTTTGCCGCTTGTCTCGACTTGAAGAATTTTTTCTTTTACCCTTTTTTATTATATATGGGCACAAATTTCCCTTTATCTCACATTACTATCATGAATATTAACCATTATTATCGTTATATCACCATAATCACCATACACATTACCATCATCATGAATCATCATTATTGCAATTTTATCATCAATTATTGCAACTTATGATCATTGTTATTGCATTATAATGACATTTACAACTATACTAATAACAACTAAAATGATATTATTAATAGGCAATAATGATAACAATAATAACGTTTTTATAATAATTATTATATATAATTATTTAAAGAATATCGAAAGTACTGTAATATTAGTTATAAATAATTATTTTTACACTTATATACAATAAAAATAATAATTATAATAATTAATAATAATAATAATATTATTAAAACAACATTATAAACGATTCATATATTATTATACTTATTATTATTAGGATGTAGTATTGTATTAGGAACAGATATGAAATTATTTTTTTGGTAATGATATAATAATTAAAATAATAATAAATAATAATGATTTAATAATAATGATACTAATTAATAATAATAATAATAAATAAATAATAATATAATAATAAAATAATAATAATAATAATAATAATAATAATAATATAATAACATAATAATAATAATAATAATAATAATAATAATAATAATAATAATATAATATAATAATAATAATGATAATATAATGATTAATAGTTAATAAACATTGATAATCATCAAATGTTATCCAAATTCTCTTAATTACTAGTTTGATCATCTTATTGTGAGGATTGATAGACTTCTGGTAATTATCATTATTACCCTAATAATTCCCAAAGTCATGAAAATTAATGGAAAAAACGTCTCATTTGGAGTATACTCTTAAAAGGGCTATATTTTTGCTAGATTGTGAAGCTTTTTTCGACTTTTGAATTCTTTTTCTTTTACCTTGTTTTATTATATATGAACAAAAGTCTGTTATCATCATTATATCCTGATTATCGTCATTACCTATCGTTATCATCATTCGTTATCATTCCTATCATCATTGCCATGATCATTATCATCATTATTGCAAGTAATTATCATAATTACTAATAATAATAAAAAAAATAATATCAATAATAATATTAGAGCGATTAATAATATTATTATTATTACTTATTCTTATTAGTATTGGTAATCTTATAGTTAATAATATATTTTTTGGAGATAATACTGATTAATTAAACTAATAATAACAATTCATAATAAATAATATAGTAATTAATAATAATTAATATAATAATAATAATAATTAAGAATAATAATTTATGATAATAATAATAATGATAATAGTTATGATGTACAGTTATAATATTTTTCTTTTGGAAAAATACTAATAATTAAGGTAATAATAATAATAATAAACAATAATAATAATAATAATAAAATAATACTAATAATAATAATAATAATAATTAATAATAATAATATTAATAATGATAAATAATCATAATAATAATAATGATAATTTTAATAATATTTAATAATTTTAAAATGTTATCCAAATTCTCTTCGTTCTAACTTTTTATCATCGTTATTGTATGATTAATAGTTATTCTTGTAATTATTATATTATACCCTAATAATTCAAAAATCAGCATTATGAAATGGAAAAAAAACGTCATTTGGAGGTATACTCTAAAAAGGCTATATTTTTGCTAGATCTTGCCGCTTTCCGACTTTAAGATTTTTTTTCTTTTACCCTATTTATTATATATGGGCACAATTTACCTTTATTATCATCATTACTACAATGAATATTAATATTATTATCGTATCCTCATCATCATCACTATTATCACATACCCTCATCATTATCATCATTATTTGCAATTTTTATCCTCACTATTGCCAATTATTATCATTGTTATTGCAGTTTAATTTAAGATACATTTTTTCAAACGAGACTAATAAACAACTAAAATAATTATATAATAATAACAATAATAATAACAATTAATAACGTGTTTATAATCTTTATTTATATACTTATTTAAATAATATCAAAATTACTGTATTAAGTTATAATTAAATTATTTTTACAATTATACTACCAATAAAAAATAATAATTATAATAATAATAATTAATAATGTTATTAGTAACAAATATTATAACGATATATTATATATTATACTTCTTATTCTTATTTTATTTTATATTGTTATTATGGACGATATGAAATATTTTTTTTGGTAATAAAATTAATAAAAAAAATAATAATAATGATAATGATTATAATAATAATGATAATAATTAATAATAATAATAAAATATAATAATAATTAATTAATATAATATAATAATAATACCAATAATAAGAATGCATGATATTTATGATAATAAAAATAAAAATTAACAACTAGAAGAAGAATAATAATACAAGAATAATAAGAAAGAATAATAAGAATAATAATAATAGTAATAATAATAATAATAATAACCTACTAATAATAATAATAATAATAATAATAATAATAAGATAATATAATAATATGTAATAACATTAATAATCATCAAATGTATCAAATTCTCATCATTCTTAGTTTGATCATCATTATGTCAGGATGAGAGAATTCTGGTAATTTATTATCATATTACCTAATAATTCCAAAGTCATCAAGTGTGAATGGAAAAAAACGTCATTTGGAATTATACTATAAAAAGGCTCTATTTTGCTAGATTTGAAGATTTTTCGACTTTGAATGAATCTTTTTCTTTACCTTTTTTATGATATATGAAGAAATTACTCGGTATCAGCATCATTATCATGATTATCGTCATTATTATCTTATTCATCATCGTATCCCCAAATCATTAGCATTATTACATGATCATTATCATCATTTTTGCAATATTATTATCATTAATTAATAATAATAACAAACAAGATTAATAATAATATTATAGCGATTAATATTATGATTATTATACATTATTATTATTATTATTGTTAATATTAGAGGTGATATAATATATTTTCTGGAGATCATACTAATAATAAAATAATAATGTAATAATAATAACAATAAATAATACTAATAAAATAATCATAATAAAATAATAATAATAATAATAATAATATGAATTGTTAATAAGAATAATAATATAATTTTAATAAAACAATAATAAATTTTTAATAATGATAATAATAAATTTTAATAATAATAATAATAATGTAATAGTAATAAATAATACTCAAATAATTATCCAAATTCTCCTGACATCTTACTTTTATCCTCATATTGTAAGAGTCATAAGAATGGTAGTAAATTATGTATCCTAATACCCCCAATAATGCAAAATTATCGAATTGATGGTAAAAACACGTCCTTTTGAAGGTAAACTCTCAAACGGCTATTTTCTGTAGATTTTGCCGCTCTTTTTTTCGCATTGGATTCTTTAAAAACTTTTTTATTATATATTTACAGAACTCCTGTTAGTATTCATCCTTATTATCATTATGATCATCATTATTATCGTTACTCATTCTCATTATCATTCATTATAGAATAACTAATAGCAAACATAATACTAATAGTAATAACAATAATTAACAATATTAACGTTTTTATGATATATGATTATATAATATCATTATTTTAAGTGAATATCGTATGTACTGGAATTATTGCTGTTATAATAATATTTCTTTACAATTAATAATTACCAGATAAAAAAAACTAATAAACAAATACGATTCGTATTATTAATATTATACTTATTAGTATTTGTTGCATTATTACAGTTATAATATAATG
>NW_023652255.1:77263-87263 GCF_015228065.2 Penaeus monodon
CGACGAAAAAACGCACAATCACCACCACACATATATATATTAAAAAATTAATAATATAATATATATATATAATATATATATATTTATATAATATCTGTACTAACACACACACACACAAGAAACAATATGATATATAGTATATAAAATATAATATATATATTTATAATAATTTATATTAAAATCTTATTTGGGGAAATATAATAGGATTTTTAAAATAAAAAATAAAATAATTTTTTATATAATATTTTTAAAATTTTTAAAAAAAAAATAATATATACATATATAATATAAATTTTTATATATATTATTTTATATATATTATATATATTATAATAATAAATCAACCACACCACACACACACACAGACCACACACACAATATATATATACAATATATACATATATATAAATTTTTTAATATATATAATATAATAATATAATATATATGTTTGTAAATACATATAAAAATATATAATAATATTAATATATATATATTATAATATAGAAATTTTTGTGTATATTAAAATATATATAAATATATTATATTTTAAAATATATATTTATATGGTTTTATACATATATATAATATATATATATAAATATAAAATAAAAAATATTAAAAATATTAAAATATAATTGTAAAAAAAAAAAAAAAAAAAAAAAAAAAAAAAAAAAAAAAAATAATAATATATTAATTTTTTAAAAATATATATATAAATAAATATTATAATATATAATATTATTATATATAAATAATATATATATATATATATTATAATAATTATATTTTGCATATTTACATGCATTACATATAATCAAAAAATTAAAAATATAGATTATATTAAATATTATAGAAATAAATATAAAATTAATAAATTTAATAATTTTTGAAAATACAATTATAATTTACAGGGATATTCTTAAATTATAAAAAAAAAAAATAAATTATTATATAATAAATATATGAATAATTTGATTAATATATATATATATTTTTTTATATAAAATAAAATATATATTTTTTATATATATAATAATATATATATTATATATATAATTTATAATATGATATTGTTTTTATAAAATATCTATTTAATATAGAATAAAAAAATCAAATAAAAAAAGCTATTCTATAAATATTTTATATATATAAAATAAAAATATTTTTAAAATTATATTAATTTAAAAAATTATAAAATATGTAATTAAAATATAAAAAAATATAAAATTTTATATAATATCATAAAAAAAAAAAAAATAATAATAATAGATATATATTATAAAATAAATTAATTAAAAAATTTTACAAAGGGTTAAAAAGAAAAAAAAATATAAAAAAATAATATATATATTTTAAATATTTTAAAATTTTTAAAATATTAAAAATTTACAAAAAATTATTTTTATATAAATATATATATATATAATATATATATATATAAAAAATGTAAAAAAAAAAAAAAAAAAATTTGAAAAAAAAAATAAAAAAAAAAAAAAAAAAAAAATTAAAAATAAAAAAAAAAAAAAAAATAAAAAAAAAAAAAAAAAAAAAAAAAAAAATAAAAAAACGAGGGGAAAAAAACAAAAAAAAATAATTTCCAAAAATTTTTCCAAAAAAATAATAAAAGAAAAAAAAAAAAAAAACAAAAAAAAAAAAAAAAAAATTTTAAAAAAAAAATTTTAAAAAATTTTTTTTAAAAGAAAAACAACACAAAAACACACACCAGAAATTTAAAAAAAAATAAAATAAAAAATAAAAAAAAAAAGATAAAAAAAAAAACAAGAATAAAAAAAGAAATAAAAAAAAAAAAAAAAATAAAAAAAAAACAAAAAAAAAAAATTTTAAATAAAAGAAAAAAAAAACAAAATAATTATAAAAAAATATAATTTTTAATAAAATTTTAATAAAAATAAATTTAAAAATATTTTTTTAATATTTAAAATTTTAAATTAAAAAAAATTTTTTAAAAAAATTTTAATAAAAATCTTATATACAAAAAAAATAAAAAAATTAACAAAAAAGAAAAAAAAAAAAAAAAATTAAAATTTATATTTAAAAAATATTATTTTTAAAATTTTTAATATAAATAAATTTTTAATATTATTTATATTTAAAATTTTATGTAATTTTATTTTTTAAAAATTTTATAACTTAATAAAATATTTTAATTTTTATATTATATATATTCATATATATATATTTTTAATATATATATTTAAAATTATTATCTTATTTTATATTATTTTTTATTATTATTATTATTATTATTTTATTTATTATTTTATTATTTTATTTTTTAATTATTATTTTTTATTTATTTTCTTTTTTTATTATATTTTGCCAAAAATTTTTTAAAAGTAATAAAAACAATAATTTTAGTATAAGTTTATATATAATATTCGTTTAAAATTTTTGTTTTGTAAAAATACATATTTTGCAAAATTTTGCAATAATAAAGATAAAAATCCAATAAGATGAAATAATTTCAATCATATGTAATTTTTGGGGTTGTGTCCATAAAAATAAAAAAAGGGGAAAAAAAAAAAATTCCAAAAGTCGAAAAAGGGCAAAATTATGAAATATAGCCTTTTCAGAGTATATCCAAAAAAAACTTTTTTTTTATTCATTTTTGATTTTGGCATTTTTAGGGTAATAATAATAAAATTACCAGAATTCTATTAAAATACAAAAATGTGAAAAAAAAATATGAATAAAGAAAATTTGATAAATTTTATGATTTCAAATTTCTACTATTTCATTTTATTATTATTATTAATTATTATTTTATTATTATTTTTATTTTATTTTAATTTTTAGCATTATTTCCAAAAAATTTTTAAACAGTAATAAAAACAAATAAAAATAACAAGTATGATAATAAAAATAATCGTTATAATTTGTCATTTAATATTATTATTTTTATTATTTCATTATTTTATTTTTACTCGTACTAATTATAAAAAAAATTATTATAAAAGTAATCATTCAGTAAAAACGTATTAATTAAAATAATGATGTAAATGATTATATAAAAAACGTTATTATTGTTATTATTATTGTTATTACTGTAATTATTGTAGTTATTACTTGTTGTTATTAGTATAGTTGGAGAAATATCTATCATAAATGATATAATTGCAATATTAATGATAATAATTGCAATAATGATATAAAATTGCAATAAAGATGATAAAGAGGTGGTAATATAGATGATGATAACGTAATAATGCGATAATCATGTAATAAGAGAATAACAAGGGGTTGTGTCCATATTAATTAAAGAAAAGGGGAAAAGAAAAAAAAACTCAAAAGGGGAAAAAGTGGCAAAAACTACGAAAAATAACTTGTGGGAGTAATCCAAAAGACTTTTTTTTCCCTTCTTTGAAGATTTTGGCAATTATTAGAGTAAAAATGATAATTATTACCAAAATCTATTTAAACAGACAATAATGATAAAAAATAGAAAAAAAAAAATTTTCATAAAATTTTTGATTATTAATACATTATTTACCCTTATTATTATCGTTTATAATAATAATAAAAAAAACAATTCTATTATTATTATTATTATCATTATTATTATTATTTTTTATTATTATTATCATTTTATTTTATTATTATTTCGTTATTATTATTAATTATTATTTATCTTATTATTATTACTTTAATTTTTAGTATTACTGCCAAAAAAAATTTATAAAATATAATAATAACAACAATAATAAAAAAGTTAAACATAATAAATTAAATAATAATAATACGTTTAATTTGTTATTAATATTATTATTTTTTATTATTATCATTATTATTATTTTTCTGTAGATATTGTAAAAAAAATTATCATAACCCGTAAAATTAAATAATAACGATATTAATTAAAACAATTATTATAAAAGCCTTATATTTATTATCATTCTTACTATTATTATTGTAATTCTTATTAGTATGTTGTAAAATATAACATAACGGGGGAATAATAATGATAATAAATTGCATATGATTTAAGATGATAAAACTATAATAAGATGATATAACGGAATTTGTCCATATATAATTAAAAAGGAAAAGAAAAAAAAACCTAAAGTCGAAAAAATTTGGCCAAAACTAGGGAAAATTTTGCCTTTTAAAGGGGATAATCAAAAATGAATATTTTTTTCCATTTTTTTTCATGATTTTTTTCATTTTTAGGGTAAAATATAAATTTTTTCCCCCCAATTCTTTACCATACAAAAATATGAAAAAGTGAAATAAGAGAATTTTTGAAAACATTTTATTTATTAATATATTACTATCATCATTATTGTTATTGTTATAAAAAATTATTATTATTTCTTTTATTATTATTATTATTATCATTATTATTATTATTATTATTATCATTTAAAATTTTTTTTTTTATTTATTTTATTATTATTACTTACTTATTAAATTATTTCCAAAAAAAATTTTAACTGTAATAATAACAAAAATAAAAATAATAAAAATTTAAATAATTAGTCTTTTATTTTTGTTATTAATATTTATTATTAAAATTAATATTTCATATTTTTTAATTTTTCGTAGCTAATTGAAAAAATATTTTTATAACAGAATAATTAAAGTAAAAACATTTAAATTTTAAAAAATATGTAAATAATTATTTTAAAAAATTTATTTTTGTTATTTTTATCGTTACTATTATCATTGTAGTTGTTTTAATAAGTTGTAAAAATATATATATAAACCCAAAAAAATAATAAGGATATGATAAAGATGAAAAATGATGATACCTAATAAATAAACATGTAATTATGTGTATAATAGGAATTGTGTCCCTATATAAAAAAAAGGTAAAAAAAAACCCAAAACTCGAAAAAAAGCGACTAAAACCCAGCTAAAATAGCCTTTTTAGGGGATCTCCAAAAGACGTTTTTTTTATGTGATATTTTGAAAATTTTTAGGGTAAATGATAAAATTCCAGAATTATGTTAATCAGACAATAAAGATAATAAAAGATAGAATGAAGGAATTTTAGATAAAAAAATTTGATGATTATTAAATTTTACTTTTATCATTTTTATCATTTTTATTATTATTAATTATTATTACTATTATTATTATTTTTATTATTAGTACAATTGAAAAAATAATTATTAGAACAATAATAATTACTGCAATAACGATACTATTTAAAATAATGATGTAAATCATTATCATAAAAACGTTATTATTGTTATTATTATTGTTATTACTATAATTATTGCAGTTATTAGTATATTTTTAAAAATATATATTATAACTACAATAAATGCAATTAAAATTATAATAATTGCAATAATGATGAAAATAATAAAGACGATAATCATGATAATCATGATAATAACAGGAATTCTGTTCATATACAATTTATAAAAAAGTTAAAAGAAAAAAAATTCAAAAGTCGAAAAAGCGGCTAAATCCAGTGAAATATAGCCTTTTGAAAATATTCTCCAAATTGACGTTTATTACATTCAATTCATAATTTTGGCAATTATTAGGGTAATAATGATAATAAATACCAGAATTATATTAATCATGATAATAAAGATGATAAAAGATAGAATAAAGAGAATTTGAATATTTCGTGATTATTATTATTACATTAATCATTATTATTATCATTATTATTATTATTATTATTATTATTATTATTATTATTATTATTATCATTATTATTTTTTTTATTATTACTTTAATTATTAGTATTATTGCCAAAAAATATATTATAACTGTAATAATAGCAACAATAATAATAAGTATGATATTAATAATACTAATCGTACTGTTATTATTTTTTTTACTGGTAATATAATTGTAAAAATAATTATTATAACAGCAATAATTACAGTAATAACGATATTAATTAAAATAATGATATATATAATCATATATCATAAAAACGTTAATATTGTTATTATTGTTATTACTATTATTATTATAGTTGCTATTAGTTATTAGATAATGATGGTAATGATAATGATAACGATAATAATGATGATAATAATGATAATAAGGATGATAATAACAGGAGTTCTGTAAATATATAATAAAAAAGTTTTAAAAAATCCAAAAATTCGAAAAAGCGGCAAAATCTACAGAAATATAGCCTTTTGAGAGTATACTTCAAAATGACGTGTTTTCCATTCATTCGATAATTTTGGCAATTATTGGGGTAATTAGGATAATAATTACGACAATTCTATTAATCATGACAATAATGAGGATAAAAGTAAGATTAAGGAGAATTTGGATTATTTTTTTAATATTATTACTATTATCATTATTATTATTATTAAAATTATTATTATTATTTTAATTATTAGTATTATCTCCAAAAAAATATTATAACTATAATATTAACAATAATAATAATAATATGTATAATAATAATATTAATCGCTATAATATTATTATTAATATTTTTTTTGTTATTATTATTAGTAATGATAATAATAATTGCAATAATGATGATAATGATCATGGTAATAATGATAATGATGATAACGATGATGATAAAGATAATAATGACGATAATCATGATAATGGTGATGATAACAGGAATTTTGTTCATATATAATAAAAAAGGTAAAAGAAAAAGAATTCAAAAGTCGAAAAATCTTCAAAATCTAGCAAAATATAGCCTTTTAAGAGTATATTCCAAAATGACGTTTTTTCCATTCACTTGATGACTTTGGGAATTATTAGGGTAATAATGATAATAATTACCAGAATTCTATCAATCCTGATAATAATGATGATAAAACTAAGAGTGAAGAGAATTTGATAACATTTGATGATTATTAATGTTATTACTATTATTATTATTATTATCATTATTATTATTATTATTGTTATTATTATTATTATTATTATTATTATATTATTATTATTAATTGTTAATTTTATTTTTATTATTATAAATATCATCATTATTATTATTGTTATTATTATTATTAATATATTATTATTATTATTATTATTAATATTATTATTATTATTATTATTACCAAAAAAATATTTCATATCTGTCATAATAACAATAATAATAATAATAATAATAATAATAAGTATAATAATAATATTTAATCGTTATAATATTGTTAATAAATTATTATTATTATTATTATAATTATTATTTTTATTGGTAGTATAATTGTAAAAATAATTATTATAACTAATAATTACAGTAATTTTGATATTATTTAAAATAATTATATAAATAAATATTATAAAAACGTTATTATTGTTATTATTATTGTTATTATATTATTATTTTAGTTGTTATTAGTATAGTTGTAAAAATGTATATTATAACTGCAATAACAATGATAATAATTGCAATAGTGATGATAAAAATTGCAATAATGATGATAATGATGAGGGTAATGATGATAATAGTGATTATGATGATGATAACGATAATAATATTAATATTCATTGTAGTAATGATGATAATAAAGGTAAATTGTGCCCATATATGATAAATAGGGTAAAAGATTATTAATATTATTACTATTATCATTATTATTATTATTATTATTATTATCATTATTATTATTATTATTATTATTATTATTATGATTACAATTATTATTTTTATTATTATTAACATTATTATTATTATTATTATTATTATTATTATTATTATTATTGTTATTATTATTATTATTACTATTATTATTATTATTATGATTATTATTATTATTCTAATTATAGTATTATCTCCAAAAAATATATTATAACTATAATATTAACAATAATAATAATAATAAGTATAATAATAATAATATTAATCGCTATAATATTATTATTGATATTATTTTTGTTATTATTATTAGTAATGATGATAATAATTGCAATAATGATGATAATGATCATGGTAATGATGATAATGATGATAACGATGATGATAACGATAATAATGACGATAATCATGATAATAATGATGATAACAGGAATTTTGTTCATATATAATAAAAAAGGTAAAAGAAAAAGAATTCAAAAGTCGAAAAAGCTTCAAAATCTAGCAAAATATAGCCTTTTAAGAGTATACTCCAAAATGACGTTTTTTCCATTCATTTCATGACTTTGGGAATTATTAGGGTAATAATGATAATTACCAGAATTCTATCAATCCTCACAATAATGATGATAAAACTAGTAATGAAGAGAATTTGATAACATTTGATGATTATCAATGTTATTACTATTATCATTATTATTATCATTATTATTATTATTATTATTATTATTATTATTATTATTATTATTATTATTATTATTGTTATTATTATTATTATTATTATTATCATTATTATTATAATCATTATTATTGTCATTATTTTAATTATTAATATTATTACCAAAAAAATATTTCATATCTGTCATAATAACAATAATAATAATAATAATAATAAGTATAATAATAATAATAATATTAATCGTTATAATATTGTTAATGATATTATTATTATTATTATTATTATTATTATTGCTATTAATATTATTATTTTAGTTGTTATTAGTATAGTTGTAAAAATGTACATTATAACTGCAATAACAATGATAATAATTGCAATAATGATGATAAAAATTGCAATAATGATGATAATGATGATGGTAATGATGATAATGGTGATTATGGTGATGATAACGATAATAATGTTAATGTTCATGATGGTAATGATGATAATAAAGGGAAATTGTGCCCATATATAATAAAAAGGGTAAAAGAAAAAAAATCTTAAAGTCGAGAAAGCGGCAAAATGTAGGAAAATATAGTCTTTTTAGAGTATACTCCAAAATGACGTTTTTTTTCCATTCATATGATGATTTTTGAATTATTAGGGTAATAATGATAATAATTACAAGAATACTATTAATCATGACAATAATGATGATAAACCTGAGAACGAAGAGAATTTGGATAACATTTTAAGATTATTCATATTATTACTATTATCATTATTATTATTATTATTATTATTATTATTATTTTTATTATTATTATTATTATAATTATTATTATTATTATTATTATAATGATATTATTATTATTTTTATTATTATTATTATTATTATTATTATTATTATTATTATTATTATTATTATTATTATTGTTATTATTATTTTTATTATTATTATTATTATTATTATTATTATTACCATAATTATTATATTATTTCCAATAATATAATAATACAATAATAATAATAATAAGTATAATAATAATAATAATAATAATAATCGTTATAATATTGTTGTTAATATTATTATTTTTATTATTATTATCATTATCTTTACTAGTAATACAATTGTGAAAATAATTATTATAAAAGGAATAATTACAGTAATAGCGATATTAATTAAAATAATGATATACATAATTATTATAAAAATGATATTAATGTTATTATTGTTATTACTATTATTATTGTAGTTGGTATTAGTATAGTTGCAAAAATATATATTATAACTGCAATAATTGCAATAGGAATGATAATAATATCAATAATGATGATAATAATTTCTTTTAATGATGGTAATGATGATAATGATGATAATAACGATAATAATGACGATAATCATAAAAATGATGATGATAATAACAGGAATTGTGTCCATATATAATAAAAAAGGTAAAAGAAAAAAATCCGAAAAAAAAGTCGAAAAAGCGGTAAAATCTATTCAAAATATTAGATAACATTTCATTCGTAAAAAAATGCATTTCATGTCTTTCTTTTAATTAGTTTTGGAAAAATAGACATCTACTACTGAGTCAACCCAACAAAATGTTTCGTTTGTAGGAATATGTAAATAAATGTGTTTTTAGTATCTGTATATGAACAACAATTATTTTATTGTTATTTTGTCCTCGTCTTTGCTTTTGTGATGAATTCTTGAAAACCATTGATTTTACTCTATATCTTGGGAATACCTGCTGATTATTATCATGATTATCATCATTATTATCGTTATCCTC
>NW_023652255.1:92263-99763 GCF_015228065.2 Penaeus monodon
CGGAAAAATCTAGCAATATATAGCCTTCTGAGAGTAGACTCCAAAATGACGTTTTTTTCCATTCAATTGATGATTCTGGCAACTATTACGGTAATAAAGATAACAATTACCAGAATTCTATTAATCATGACAATAATGATGATAAAAGGGAGAATATAGAGAAGTTGGATAACATTTGAGGATTATTAATATCATTACTATTATCATTATTATTATCATTATCATCATTATTATTATCATTATTATTATTATTATTATTATTATAATTATTATTATTATTATTATTACTTTAATTATTAGTATTATTGCCCAAAAATATTTTACAACAGTAATAATAACAACAAAAATAATATAAGTATAATTATAATAATACTAATTGTTATAATATTGTTATTAATATTATTATTGTTATTATTATCATTATTATTTTTTTATTGGTAGTATAATTGTAAAAATAATTATCATAACGGTAATAATTACAATAATAACGATATTGATTAAAATAATGATATAAATAATTATTATAAAAACGTTATATTGTTATTAATATTGTTATTACTATTATTATTGTAGTTGTTATTAGTATAGATGTAAAAATTTATATTATAACTGCAATTATTGCAATAATAATGATAATAATTGCAGTAATGATGGTAATAACTACAATAATATTGATGATGATGATGAAAATGATGATAATGATGATAATGATGATTATAACGATAATAATGATTATAATCATAATAATAATGATGATAATAACAGGAATTGTGTCGATATATAATAAAAAAAAAAAGGTAAAAGAAAAAAAAAAAAAATTCGAAAAAGCGTCAAAATTAGCAAAATATAGCCTTTTCAGCGTAGACTCCAAAATGACGTTTTTTTCCATTCATTTGATGATTCTGGCAATTATTAGGGTAATAATGATAATAATTACCAGAATTCTATTAATCATGACAATAATGATGATAAAAGTGAGAATAAAGAGAATTTGGATAACATTTGATGATTATTAATATTATTACTATTATCATTATTATTATCATTATTATCATTATTATTATTATTATTATTATTATTATTATTATTATTATTATTATTATTATTTTTACTGGTAGTATAATTGTAAAAATAATTATTATAACAGTAATAATTACAGTAATAACGATATTAATTGAAATAATGATATAAATAATGATTATAAAAACGTTATTATTGTTATTATTATTGTTATAACTATTACTATTGTAGTTGTTATTAGTATAGATGTAAAATTATATATTATAACTGCAATAATTGCAATAATAATGATAATTATTGCAATAATGATGATAATAATTGAAATAATGATGATAATGATGATGATAATGATGATAATGATGATGATAACGATAATAATGATGATAATCATGATAATAATGATGATAATAACAGGAATTGTGTCTTTATATAATAAAAAAGGTAAAAGAAATAAATCCCAAAAGTCGAAAAAGCGGCAAAATCTAGCGAAATATAGCCTTTTGAGAGTAAACTCCAAAATGACGTTTTTTCCATTCATTTGATGATTCTGGCAATTATTAGGGTAATAATGATAATAATTACCAGAATTCTATTAATCATGATAATAATGATGATAAAAGTGAGAATAAAGAGAATTTGGATAACATTTGATGATTATTAATATTATTACTATTATCATTATTACTTTAATTATTAGTATTATTGCCAAAAAATATATTATAACTGTAATAATAACAATAATAATAATAATAATAAGTATAATTATAATAATACTAATTGTTATAATATTGTTATTAATATTATTATTGTTATTATTATCATTATTATTATTTTTACTGGTAGTATAATTGTAAAAATAATTATTATAACAGTAATAATTACAGTAATAACGATATTAATTGAAATAATGATATAAATAATGATTATAAAAACGTTATTATTGTTATTATTATTGTTATTACTATTATTATTGTAGTTGTTATTAGTATAGATGTAAAATTATATATTATAACTGCAATAATTGCAATAATAATGATAATAATTGCAATAATTATGATAATAATTGCAATAATGATGATAATAATTATGATTATTATCATTATTATCTTTATCATCATCATTATCATCATTATCATCATTATCATCATCATTATCATCATTATTGCAATTATTATCATCATTATTGCAATTATTATCATTATTATTGCAATTATTGCAGTTATAATATATAATATTACATCTATACTAATAACAACTACAATAATAATAGTAATAACAATAATAATAACAATAATAACGTTTTTATAATCATTATTTACATCATTATTTCAATTAATATCGTTATTACTGTAATTATTACTGCTATAATAATTATTTTTACAATTATGCTACCAGTAAAAATAATAATAATAATAATAACATATAATATTAATAACAATATTATAACAATAAGTAATATTATAATTATACTTATTAATTTATTATTGTTATTATTACAGTTATAATTATTTTTTTGGGAATAATACTAATAATTAAGTATAATAATATATAATAATAATAATATAATATATATAATATATAATAATAAGAATAATATGATATTAATAATAATAATAATAATGACGATAATAGTAATAATTATTATAATCATCAAATGTTATCCAAATTCTCTTTATTCTCACTTTTATCATCATTATTGTCATGATTAATAGAATTCTGGTAATTATTATCATTATTACCCTAATAATTGCCAGAATCATCAAATGAATGGAAAAAAACGTAATTTTGGAGTCTACTCTGAAAAGGCTATATTTCGCTAGATTTTGCCGCTTTTTCGACTTTTGGGATTTTTTTTCTTTTACCTTTTTTTGTTTATATATGGACACAATTCCTGTTATTATCATCATTATTATCATGATTATCATCATTATTATCGTTATCATCGTCATTATCATCATTATCATCATTATCATCATCATTATCATCATTATTGCAATTATTATCATCATTATTGCAATTATTATCATTATTATTGCAATTATTGCAGTTATAATATATAATTTTACATCTATACTAATAACAACTATAAGAATAATAGTAATAACAATAATAATAACAATAATAACGTTTTTATAATCATTATGTATATCATTATTTCAATTAATATCGTTATTACTGTAATTATTACTGTTATAATAATTATTTTTACAATTATACTACCAGTAAAAATAATAATAATGATAATAATAACAATAATAATATTAATAACAATATTATAACAATTAGTATTATTATAATTGCATTTATTATTATTATTATTGTTATTATTACAGTTATAATATATTTTTTGGCAATAATACTAATAATTAAAGTAATAATAATAATAATAATAATAATAATAATAATAATAATATGATAATAATGATAATAATAATGATAATAGTAATAATATAATCAAATGTTATCCAAATTCTCTTTATTCTCACTTTTATCATCATTATTGTCATGATTAATAGAATTCTGGTAATTACTATTATTATTACCCTAATAATTGCCAGAATCATCAAATGAATGGAAAAAACATCATTTTGGAGTCTACTCTCAAAAGGCTATATTTTGCTAGATTTTGCCGCTTTTTCGACTTTTGAGATTTTTTTTCTTTTACCTTTTTTTGTTATATATTATTATATATTATCATCATTATTATCATAATTATCATCATTATTATCGTTATCATCATCATTATCATCATTATCATCATCATTATCATCATTATTGCAATTATTATCATCATTATTGCAATTATTGCAGTTATAATATATAATTTTACATCTATACTAATAACAACTACAATAATAATAGTAATAACAATAATAATAACAATAATAACGTTTTATAATCATTATTTATATCATTATTTCAATTAATATCGTTATTACTGTAATTATTACTGTTATAATATATTTTTTGGCAATAATACTAATAATTAAAGTAATGATAATAATAATAATAATAATAATAATAATAATAATAATAATAATAATAATAATAATGATAATAATAATGATAATAGTAATAATATTAATAATCATCAAATGTTATCCAAATTCTCTTTATTCTCACTTTTATCATCATTATTTTCATGATTAATAGAATTTTGGTAATTATTATCATTATTACCCCAATAATTGCCAGAATCATCAAATGAATGGAAAAAACGTCATTTTGGAGTATAATCTCAAAAGGCTTTATTTCGCTAGATTTTGCCGCTTTTTCGACTTTTGGGATTTTTTTTCTTTTACCTTTTTTATTATATATGGACACAATTCCTGTTATTATCATCATTATTATCATGATTATCATCATTATTATCGTTATCATCATCATTATCATCATTATTGCAATTATTATCATCATTATTGCAATTATTATCATTATTATTGCAATTATTGCAGTTATAATATATAATTTAACATCTATACTAATAACAACTACAATAATAATAGTAATAACAATAATAATAACAATAATAACGTTTTTATAATCATTATTTATATCATTATTTCAATTAATATCGTTATTACTGTAATTATTACTGTTATAATAATTATTTTTACAATTATACTACCAGTAAAAATAATAATAATGATAATAATAACAATAATAATATTAATAACAATAATAATAATAATGATAATAATGATAATAATAATAATCATCAAATGTTATCCAAATTCTCTTTATTCTAACTTTTATCATCATTATTGTCATGATTAATAGAATTCTGGTAATTATTATCATTATTACCCTAATAATTGCCAGAATCATCAAATGAATGGAAAAAACGTCATTTTGGAGTCTACTCTCAAAAGGCTATATTTCGTTAGATTTTGCCGCTTTTTCGACTTTTGGGATTTTTTTTCTTTTACCTTTTTTATTATATATGGACACAATTCCTGTTATTATCATCATTATTATCATGATTATCATCATTATTATCGGTATCATCATCATTATCATCATTATCATCATTATCATCATTATCATCATCATTATCATCATTATTGCAATTATTATCATCATTATTGCAATTATTATCATTATTATTGCATTTATTGCAGTTATAATATATAATTTTACATCTATACTAATAACAACTACAATAATAATAGTAATAACAATAATAATAACAATAACAACGTTTTTATAATCATTATTTATATCATTATTTCAATTTATATCGTTATTACTGTAATTATTACTGTTATAATAATTATTTTTACAATTATACTACCAGTAAAAATAATAATAATGATAATAATAACAATAATAAAATTAATAACAATATTATAACAATTAGCATTAGTATAATTATACTTATTATTATTATTATTGTTATTATTACAGTTATAATATATTTTTTGGCAATAATACTAATAATTAAATTAATAATAATAATAATAACAACAATAATAATAATAATAATAATAATAATAATAATAATAATAATAATAATGATAATAATAATGATAATAGTAATAATATTAATAATCATCAAATGTTATCCAAATTCACTTTATCCTCAATTTTATCATCATTATTGTCATGATTAATAGCATTCTGGTAATTATTATCATTATTACCCTAATCATTGCCAGAATCATCAAATGAATGGAAAAAACGTCATTTTGGAGTCTACTCTCAAAAGGCTATATTTCGCTAGATTTTGCCGCTTTTTCGACTTTTGGGATTTTTTTTCTTTTACCTTTTTTTATTATATATGGACACAATTCCTGTTATTATCATCATTATTATCATGATTATCATCATTATTATCGTTATCATCATCATTATCATCATTATCATCATCATTATCATCATTATTGCAATTATTATCATTATTATTGCAATTATTGCAGTTATAATATATAATTTTACATCTATACTAATAACAACTACAATAATAATAGTAATAACAATAATAATAACAATAATAACGTTTTTATAATCATTATTTATATCATTATTTCAATTAATATCGTTATTACTGTAATTATTACTGTTATAATAATTATTTTTACAATTATACTACCAGTAAAAATAATAATAATGATAATAATAACAATAATAATATTAATAACAATATTATAACAATTAGTATTATTATAATTATACTTATTATTATTATTATTATTATTGTTATTATTACAGTTATAATATATTTTTTGGCAATAATACTAATAATTAAAGTAATAATAATAATAATAATAATAATAATAATAATAATAATAATAATAATGATAATAATAATGATAATAGTAATAATATCAATAATCATCAAATGTTATCCAAATTCTCTTTATTCTCACTTTTATCATCATTATTGTCATGATTAATAGAATTCTGGTAATTATTATCATTATTACCCTAATAATTGCCAGAATCATCAAATGAATGGAAAAAACGTCATTTTGGAGTCTACTCTCAAAAGGCTATATTTCGCTAGATTTTGCCGCTTTTTCGACTTTTGGGATTTTTTTTCTTTTACCTTTTTTTTCTATTATCATCATCATCATCAAGGGGCTAACGCCGACGCATGGCCGCATCCACCTTTCGCTTACAGCCACGAGGATCCCTCGAGGCGAGTCTCCAGGCAGGCACACGGCCCATCTCTAGTTCCTCACGACAGGTCTCGTCGAGCTGCCCAAGCCATGATCTCCTAGGACGTCCCACAGGTCTCCTCCACCCAGGGTTGTCTCGCAGAGAGACAACCTGGTGGGCAGGGTCGTCCATAGGGAGGCGAGCTAGGTGGCCATATAGCCTGAGTTGGCGATCCCGGATTATGCAAGTAACAGGTCCCATGCCAGTCTCACGGTGTAACCGGCGGTTGGACACGTGGTCCTGACAACTGTACCCCATGATCCGGCGAAGGGACTTGTTACAAAAGGCATCAAGGCGAGACTCCAAGGCACTGGATAGCGTCCAGGTTTCGCTTCCATAGAGCAGAACTGGAAGTATCAAGGCCTTGAAGACACGCAGCTTGGTCCTTCTGCATAGGTACCGACATCTCCAAACGCTCTTGTTGATCGAGTTCATGGCTCCTGTTGCCAGACCAATCCGTCTACTGACTTCCTGGTCTGACAACCCAGAGATATGGACTACGCTACCAAGGTATGTAAAACTTTCTGTGACTTCAACGTCCTCGTCGCAATATACATGTATATATATATATATATATGTATATACATGTATATATATAATTATATATATAATTATATATACATATATATATATATATATATATATATATATATATATATATATATATATATATATATATATATGAATCTGGCATATAAGAAAAGAGATACATAGAGGTGTATATATACATTTACTAAGCGGTAAGTTTGTAGGGGACGGCCTGTATATAACCCCCACGATCCCTTACTTATGCGATTCTTCACCTCCCATGCGAGATGA
>NW_023652255.1:119559-123925 GCF_015228065.2 Penaeus monodon
TTTTTCTATTATTTTCTTTTTTTCTTTCTCTTTTTATATATTATGTATGCTATTAATATTTTTATTTCTTTTCTAATTTTTTTTCCTATATATAATTATTCTCTATTTTATTTTTTTTTCTTTATTTTTCTACTTTTCTTTCTTTTTTTTTTCTTTTAATATTTTTTTTCTTATGTTTTTGTATCTTCTATCTATTTCTATTTTTATATTTTTTTTTTTTATTTTTTATATTTTTTTTTTTTTCTTTTTTATTTTTTTTTTTTTTTTTTTTTTTTTTTTTTTTTTTTTTCCCTTTTTTCTCTTATCTTATCTTAATTCTATCTTTTTCTTTTTATTTTTTTATTTTTTCTTTTTTTCTATTATTTTTCATTTTTTCTATCTTCTTTCTCTCTCTCTCCTTATTTTATTCCTCTATATTCTATCTTCCTTTTCTCTCTCTTCTTCTTTTGTTATATTCTTTTTCTCTATACTTCTTTATCTCTTTCTTCTTATGTCTATTCTATTGTTGATTTTTGTTTTTTTTTGTTGGTCTTCTGATCTCTCTTCTCCGGTCTCTCCTTCTCTTCTACTCTTCTCTCTCTTATCACTCTTTCTGTTCTCTCTCTATCTCTCTCTACCTCTCTCTCTCTCTCTCTATCTTCCCTCTCTATTTCCCCTAACATCTCTTTTCCCTCTCCTTCTCTCTATCTCCCTCTCCCTCCCTCTCTTCTTCCCTTCTCTTTTCTCTTTCTTCTCTCTATCTCTCTCTTTTATCTTTTCCTTTTTTTTCTCTTTTTTTTCCCTTTTTTGTGTGTGTGTTGTTGTCCCGTTTTTCTCTTTTTTTCTTTTTTTCTTATCTCTCTCTCTCTCTCTTCCTTTGTGGTTTTGTGTGGTGGGCGTATGGTGTGCGTCGCGCGTGTGTGTGGTTTGTGTGTGTGTGTGTGTGTGTGGGGGTGTGTTGTGTTTTGGGGGTGTTTGTGTTTGTTTTGTGCTGTTTTTTGTTGTTGGGTTTTTTTTGTGTTTGTGTGTGGGGGGCGGGGGAGTGTGGTGTGCTGTGGTTTTTATTTTCCCCTTTTTTCCCCTCTCTCTCTCTTTTCTTAAACTAATTCTATTTCTTCCCCTTTCTCTCTCCCCCTCTTCTTTATTCTCTTATCTCTCTCTTTTTTTCTCCTCCTTTTCTCTTCTTTCTCCATCTCTCCCCTCTTCCCCTCTCTCTCTCGCTTTTCTTCCCCTCCTTCTTCTTCTCTCTCCCTTCCTTCCCCTCCCCTCCCCCTCTATTCTCTCTCTCTCTCTCTCTCTCTCCTCTCTCTACTCTCTCCCCTCCCCTCTCTTCTCTAATTTTCTCCTTTTTTTCTCCCTGCCGGGCTTCTTGGTCCCGGCTTTCCCCCCGGGGGCGCTGGCCCCGGGCCCCCCTTTGCCTTTCCCCAAAAACCCCCTGCCTTTTTTGAAGTTTCAGGGCCCCCTTTTTGGCTGGTCCGCCCTCCGCGGGCCGCGCCTTTTTGCTGTTTGGGCCGTGCGATGGGGCCCTTCCCCTTTCCCCCGGGGCGCCTGGGTTTTTCCCCGGGGTTTTTTGGGCCCGGGGAGTCAGGGGCCGCCGGGGGCGGTCGGGGTTTCCCCTTTTATTTTTTTCCCCCCCCGGGCCTCCCCCCCTTTTTCCCTGGGCCCGGGGTGTCCTTTCGCTCCCCCTTTTTGTCCCTTTGGGTCTTGTTTTTTGCCCCCCCGCCCCCTTTCTTTTTGCTGAGACCCCGTTTCTGGTCCCCTGTCCTCTGTTCCCTGCCCCCCCCCCCCTTCCCTTTCCCGTGTTCCTCCCCCCTGAAATGGCCGGTTGTTTTTGTCCCCCGGGGAAACCCCCCTTTCGTGGGCCCCTGGGTGGGGGTGCAGTGTTCCCCCAGCTTTTTCAGGTTTGGGTTTCTGTTCCTTTTGGGTCCCTTTTTTATGTTTTGCCCCCCCCCTGCTTTGCGCCCCCCCTCTTGGGGGGTAAGAGGCCCGAACGTTACAATTCGCCGCCAAGGGGCTGTCACCCCGAAATTGTCCCCCTTCCTTTGGCCCTAGGGCCCCCGGGAAACCAGGGGGATGGGCGGGGGGGCCAAGGGCCCCCCCCCGTAAAGTTCCCTTCCTCCTCCTTTGGGTGGTTTTTTCCCCCGGGGGCCCCTGGTGCTTGGGCCCTTTGGGGCTAAAGGGCCCCGGGGCCCCTACTGCCTGATACCATTTCTTTCCCCCGGGTTTTCCGGTGGGTGTTTTTGGGGGTTAAAACCCCCGGTTTTCGCCTGAACCCCGTGATTTAAGATGAAGGTAAATTTCCCCGTTCCGGTTCCCCCTTTATCCCCCGGGGTTTTCGCTGGTCTTTACCCCTTTTTAAAAAACCAAAGGGTTTTCTGCCCGGGAAGTCTCTGGCCCCCGGAAATTGGCTAAAGTTTTATTCCCCTTTTTTGGTTTTTGATGTTTTTTCTCCCGGGCCGTTTTCCCTATAAGGGTTGTGGGCCTTAAAGGAATTTTTTTTAAAAAAAAAGAAAAATTTCTAAGAACTTTTTGAAAAAAAAAACCAAAAATCTAAAATCTTTTGCAAGTAAATTTCATAACACGCAAAAATGTCGGGATTGTTTCGATACTAAATGGCAAACTAAATATTCGTAAAGTCCAAATGGAGTGATAAATGCAGATGTAACTCGAGTTTTTTTCATTTAGCTTATCTGAAAAAATCCTTTAGAAGATCAATTTTGATGAATTTTAAAGACAAACCAACTCTTAATAAACATCACCTTTTGGAGGGGGTAAGAGTCAGAATTTACTAAATTCAGCCGCCTATAGTCTGTACACTACGAAGTTGTCCCCCTTTCCCTTCGGCACTAGTAGACGGAGAACCCCGGGCTGATAGTTTGGTACTCCCAAAAGCCATTCTACGTAATAGTTCACTTCCTCCTATTTGCGCTTTTCTCAGGGTTAAAGCGATAGGTGTTTGCCGTAGGGGAAGGTCCGGGAAAAAGTTCAATATCATGCTGATAACATTGCTTACCTGGATGTCAGAAAATAGGGAAAAATTTTTAAAAAAGGTTAAATCCCCGTATCTCGTCTGAACCAAGATGATTTAAAAATGAAGGTAGATTCCCAAAAATATCAGAGTTCAAGCTTTGACCCATGGTTTAATACGCGGTTTTAAAACTTTTGATAAGATTACAAGGTAGTCTCTGCGGCAAGTCATCTGAGACGGGAGAATTGGCATTAGAGTTTTATTTATTTATATAAATTTTAATTGATTTTTTTCTACGGTCAGAATTTTCAAAAATTAGTTAGTGTCATTAAGTTTTTTTTAAAGGGTAAAAGGCCCTTGGTTTTTGCTGCCAGGGAGAACCGGGAATGGGAATGTAAGCCAAACTTTATCACCTATTTTAAAATTTCTTCTGGGCACATTTATATATTTACATTCATTTTTGCTTTACCTTTAAATTTTTTTTTTTTTTTTTCAAATTTTTCTAACTTTACTAATGTTTTTTTTAAGATTCTTAGTTAGTGAAAATGTAGTTTAGATCAGATAATCATTTAACAAACTTTCTTTTACCCAAATTTAAAGGCCCCCTTACTTTCCTACCAAACAAAAGTTCAAAGGGGGAAAAAACTAGTGTCTCTTAGATTCTCTAATGGGAAAAAAACTTATGGGAAACCCTTCCCTCCCCCATTTCTAATTTTCCCCGACAGACTTGTGGAGCAAAATTTTAGTGTTTTTTGCCAACCTCCAGGGGTCCTTTTCGACTCAGATGATATGCATCGAAAGGGTCTTCTAAAACCAGTTCTTGGATACCTTTGAGAAGAGTTCACTTTTGAAGTTGCCCTCTGTCAGACTGTACTTTTCCCGGGGGAACCAAAAATTGTAAACATGGTTCAAGATTTTTTTCAAATACTCTTGGGAAAATATTTTTAAATGGGAAAAGCTTCTGGCCTAGTAGAGGGCACTTACAGTTTAAATATTTGATTCCTTTTGGGTTTTTGGAAGGGCCCCTACAGCAATGATGTCTTTTGTAAAGGGTTTACAGGGACCAATAGGTTGGAGAGGAAAAAGGAAAAGTTTGATTGGGGGTTTCCCCGCTACTTGACACCATGACATGAATTTAGGCTTAGTGACATCCCTTTAAGTCCGGCCAAAAAAAATATTTAAGATTTTCTGACAAGTTTTCCTGATCCCCAGAGTCCCCCAAAAAACCCCATCGTCTCCCTTTTAAATCTTTTTAATAGACTGTGGCAGGGGCAATCTGATGTTTTCAGACCTGATCATTTTTCAGACATTAGGAGGGCGAAAAATCTCATCAGTAGTTATCTTTTTAGTAAAAACTAGGAGATTTAACAACTGTACCATCAAAGCTTTATTTTGAACTTATAAGAGATTCTCACATTT
>NW_023652256.1:0-27500 GCF_015228065.2 Penaeus monodon
TGAATGCCTTCAGAACACGAACACAATGATAACTCCTTTCTGGCAATAGCTTCTCTTATACTCGTATGGGTGACCTGCGCTTTCATAACGAGTCTCCATAATAGTTGTTACTAGGAATTAGAAATGCCCGAATAAATAAATATATGGTTTGGCACTAAGATATCCTGTAAAGCTAATGCAATATTTTAAATGAACGTAGATACACAATAAATTGTAATTTTATGTGGTGATAAGAAATGTACTCCGTTGTAACACACACATATACACACTTATGCACATTTACCTAGATAGTTGGGTATTTTATGAAATTAATATATTTGTCACGTAAGCACGCGCATCCTATATAGAGAGTTAAATATAAGATACCTAGTAGATATACCGTGGGTCCAACAGACATTTCTTTTCCTAGAGTCAAATAACTTCTCTTATCATTGTGCAGTTTCTTTTACTTATGCTATCCAAATTACACACAAACACCTAATACAAACACATATATAGTACATACATATGTATAATGCAATATATATACCTTGTATATATATATAATATATATATATATATATTATATATATATTATATATATTATTACATATATATACACACATATATATATATCATATATAATATATATATATTAGTATATATAATATATATATTATATATATATATATGGTGTGTGTGTGTGTGGGTGCGTGTGTGTGTATATGTATGTGTGTGTGTTTGTGTGTTGTGTTTATATAATATCAAGATTAGTGAGTAATTAATATGATAAACAAATGTCACTCCCATATTGCTCATATCTATTCCCTTCGTAAATATTTTTTTTATTAATGTAATTCCAAAATAAATTCAAATTCTTTTCATATAGAATTCAAACATTACTGTTTATTTACCTATACATTCTTATATTTAACCGCCTACTTCTTCATATATTTAACTATCAGTTTTTTTCATACATTAATTCCTTCGCAACATTTATTTCGTGATTTATTTCATTTTTTCATTTATTTATTCTATTTGTTTAATGTTTCATTTATTTCTTTTATTTATTAATGTTTCATTTATTAATGTTTCATTTTATTTATGTTATTTATTAAGGTTTGTATTTCTTTATTGTATCTTATTACTGTTTCAGTTATTTATTTTCTATTAATGTTTTCATTTACTTTACTCATGTTTCATTTAATTTATTTTCTTTATTATATTTTCATTTGACTATTTATTTCATTTTTCATGCTTTTTAAATTTTTTTATTAATTAACGTATCCACAAACACCATTTCACATTAAATAAGCTCTTCATAATATACTTCTTCATATATAGCTATATAGTTATATGTAAATAGGTGCATTTATAATATAAATTCCTTTGGGTGTACCATAAATATGAGACATTGTGTTCACATTCTTTATTTTTAATAGCCATTGCATTGTTACGTTCGTAGTGTCTTCGAAGGCAAATTGAAAATGGGATAAACGATGAATTTCCACATTTGTCAAATCATGAACTGGAAAGGAATCTCTTCTCTTTAAACAAACGTGTGGGAAGCTGAGGAAGGCGAATCCCGCATTGAGCCGTATGTTTAGTCTTGCCCGGAGTCAAAAACTCGTACACGTTACGATCCAATATTCGTCACTGTTGCACAAAGCTAGAATGGCAAGAAAGTAGAATTACGGTAAGCTTCATAATGGCCTTCCAACAAGAAATGATAACTCCTTTCTGGCCAGAACCTCTCTATATACCCCAGTAATGGGAACTGCGGCTTTTCATGAACGGTCTCCATAGTAGCTGTTTACTATGAATTAGAAATACACAAGCAAACAAATAACATCACGGTTTAGCATTATGCTATGCTGTAAAATTAATGCAATATTTCTTTAGTCTAATTATCATGGAAATGGGACGTTTGAAACAAATATGCCTTACATTAGAAATGTAAATTATGTGGATAAAATGCACTCCATTCGAACCTTAACGACACATGTACAACACATACATTGTACACACACATGTACTATAATAGATAGGGATTTGTGGGTATTTAGATTATATATTATCATTTATATACATATATATATTATATTATATATATATATCCTATATATAATATAATATTAATATAAAAAAAAAAATTAATATAATATATTCCGTAAGCACGTTACACCCACAGAGAAAAAAGACATATAGATAGCTATCAAAAAAAAATCGTAGATAAATACCATGTCCATCACAGACATTTGATTTTCTTTCCATGGGAGTCCATAACTTTTTCTATCACTGTTGCCAATTTCCCTTTGATTAGTCTATGCGCAACTTTTACACAGAACACATATAAATACATATATATACAAACATATACATATATAATATACACGTGTGTTTTAATACATATAAAATGGGTGTTATATTTAGTGAATTATGATATGATAAAGAAATGTAACACCCATATATTCACGTCCGTGAATATTCTTTTCGAGAAAATGCTGCACTAAATAGTTGGACATACGTAAAGGTATCCTCCAATCCGAAACATTTTCACATGTCATTTCTTCAAACTATATCTCTTCATAAACATTTTTCTTCAGAATATGTTTCTTAGATTATATCTCTTCAGAATATCTCTTCAAACCATATCTCTTCAAACATATAGTCTCTCAGAATATATCCCCTTCAAAATATATCTCTTCAGAATATATCTCTTCAAATATATATCCCTTCTAAACATATCTCTGCAAATAAATCTTTCCAAATAGCTCCCGTTCAAATATATTCGGTACAAAATGTATCTTTCAATTATCTCTTCAAATATCTCTTGAAATATATCTCTTCAAAATATAATCCTCGTCAAAATATATCCCTTCAACATTAGCTCATCAAAATAAATTTCTCTTCAAAATATATCACTCAAAAAAATCTCTCAAATTGTCTCTTCCAATTATGTCGCTTCGAAATATGTCGCTTCAAATCTATCTCTTCAAAATATATCATCTTCGGACAGATCTCTTCTGAACAATCTTTCAACATATCTCTTCAAAATATAATGTCTCTCCAATGTCTCGTCAATATATCTCTTCAAAATATCTCTTTAAAAGATTATCTATTCAAAGATTCTCTTCGAAACATATCTCTTCAGAATATTATCTCTTCAAAATATCTCTTCAAACTCTTATATATATATATATCTATATGATTGATATATATATCTAGTATATATTTTCATTTTAAAAATCAAAATAATTTATGCGTTTCATCATCTACACAACCCGTCTATTCATCTTATATGTAACCCTCAGTCTATTCATGCATTATTCATTTGCTACATTTATTTCATTATTTTATTTCATTATTTATTCTGTTTTCATTTATCTATTTATTTATTCGTGTTTTTATTTATTTGTTTATTTAGTTTCATGTTTCATTACTAAGTATTCATGGTTCAGTTGTTTAAATTATTTAGGTCATTTTTCACTCACTTAATTATTTGTTTCATTATTCAATTATTTATTATATTTCATTTATTTATTTATTTATTCATGTCTCATTTAGTATTCGTTCATTCGTGTTTTCTATTTATTTATTTCATCCATTGTTTCACTTATGTCTTTATTCGTGTTTTTCTTTTGTAATTATTTATTCTAGTTTTTTTTTTTCATTATCTATTCATGCTGCATTGAAGCGGCTTCAAATACTGACGTATCCACACACAAATATTTCCCATTTGATATATCTCTTCATAGTATATTTCTTCATAGAGATATCTATTCCTATAGTTGTATGTAAATATCTACCTTATATATATATAAATATAGATATAAATTCCCTTTTGGTATACAAGAAAATTAAGAGTATTGTGGTTCATATTCTTTATTTTAATAGCATTGGAAGTTCGTAGTGCCTTCGAAGGCAAATTGAATATGGGATAAACGAATGGAATTTCACACATTGCCAATCAGGAACTCGAAGAGGAATTTCTTGCTCTTAAACAAAAGTGTGTGACATCTGAGGAAGGCAATCCCCTGCATTGGAAGCCATAACACAGATATAAAGGTAAATATACGATAGTGTTATAAAATGATATACCATGTCCATACAGACCATTAAACTTCCTAAGTCCAATAATTGTTTTATCAATGTTTGCAATTTCCTTTTGCTTATTCTATACGCACCTTTACATACACACCACACACACACTATATATATATACCAACAGAATATGCATATATCGTTTTGTTTGTGTTTCTAACAATACAATGTGTTATTATTAGTTAATTAAATTATATGATAAAGAAAATGTCCCATATATCTCAGGTCGTCAATGTGTCTTTTCAAGACAAAATGTCACTGAATCAGTTGGAATACGTAAGTATCCACAATCACACATACTCACATTTCATTTCTTTCACAAATATCTCTCAAATTATATTTCTTCAAAATATAATTTTTCATATATCAATTCTTCATAATAGTTTCTTCGAAATTGATTCTTCATAAATAAGTGCTTCTTCATAATAAGTTTTCCTTCATATTTATAAATCTTCACAGTATGGTTCTTCATATTATACTTTCCTCATATTTTTATCTTCTTCTTCAACTGGCTTTTTCCATTTTCACCAGGGGTCGCCGGTTGCGATTTTCTTGTATCCGCATCTCATTACTGTTTGCCACGTTTTTTACGACCGGATTCCTTTCCTGCCGTCAACCCTCACCCATTCACGGGCTTGAATTGGGACAGGCACGAAACATACCACTATACTTCCCTCATATTATTTTTTATCATAATAATAAATCTTCTAATATATAGCTCCGTAATATATATTTCCGCAATAGATATTTCCGTAATATATATTTCCCGCATATATTTTCCGTAATATATATTTCCATAATATATAGCTCCAGAATAGTATATCTCTAATAATATATCTCTTCTAGTAATATATCCATAATATATATATCAATATAATGGATTATAAATTATATAAATCTATAATATATTTAAACACCAATATTTACAATTATATAGAAATATTTATTTATATAAATGTATAAATATATTTTATATACTACTTTGGGTATACAAAAATATTAGAAATCGTGTTCAAATTCTTTAAAATTTTTCATACTACTGGTAGTTCGTCTGTCTTCGAAGATAATTGAATACAGGATAAACGAAGGGAATTTTCCACATTGCCCAAATCAGGAACTGGAAAGAGGAAGTCTCTTCTCCTTAACAAAAGTGTGGGAAGCGGAGGAGGCGAACCCCTGCATGTGCAGCCGTAGTTTAGTTCTTGCCGGAGTCAAAACTCGTACACGTATGCTGATCCATATTCGGCACTGTTGCACAAAGCTTAGAATGGCAACGAAAGTAATGGTAATAAGCTTCATGAGGCATTCAGACAGAAAACAATGATAACTCCTTTCTGTCAATATCTCTCTATATACTCGGTAATGGGGACTTGCGCTTTCATATAAACGAGTCTCCATAATAGTTGTTACGAGGAATTAGGAAATGCACGAATAATATATCATGGTTTGGCACTAAGTATATACGGGAAAGCCTAATGTAAATATTTAATGACCGTAGATACACAATAAAATTGTATTTTAGTGTTGAAAAGAAATGATACATCACGTGTAACACACACTATACACACGTAATGCACATTTACCCTAGCAGTTTGTTATTTATGAATTAATATATTTTGTCACGTAATCACGACGCATCCATATATAGAGAGTTAATATAGATACATATTAGATTACCGTGTCACACAGACTTTGCATTTTCCTAGAGTCAATAACTTCTCTTATCTTGGTGCAGTTTTCTTTTACTTATCCTATACCCAAATTTAACACACACCTATATACAAACACATATCTATTACATACTATATATATGCAAATATATATACAATATTGTTATATATATTATATATATATATATATTAATAGATAATCTATATATACATATACACACAACACACACACACACACATAAACTATCAGTTTTATTAATACATTAATTCATTCGCAACATTATTTGGATTTATTTCATGTTTTCCTTTATTTATTCTTTTGGGTATGTTCATTTATTTTTTATGTATTAATGTTTCATTTATTATTTCATTTTATTATTTTATTTTATTAATTTTCATTTATTTTTCAATTTTTATTTTATTGATGTTTCATTTATTCATTTTTTCCATTTATTTATTTTAATCATTAATGGTTCATTTAGTTACTCATGTTTACATTTTTTTATTTTCTTATTCTATTTCCTTTGACTATTTATTCAGTTTTCATTGCGTTTTAATTTTTATTATTAACGTACCCACAAACACAAATATTCACTTAATATATCTCGTCATAATATAATTCTCATATATAGCTATATAGTTTATATGTACAAAGGTTGATTTATAATATAAATTGCCTTGGGTTTAACAAGAAATTATGAGAATTGTGTTCACTTCTTTATTTTTAATAGCCATATGGTTATGTTTGTAGTGTCTTCGAAGGCAAATTGAAAATGGGATAACCGACTGGAATTTCCATCATTGTCAATCAGGACTGAAGAGAATCTCTTTCTCTTTAAACAAAGTGTGGGAGCTGAGGACGGCGAATCCCTTCATTGAAGCCGTAGTTTAGTCGTGCCGGAAGTCAAAAACTCGTACACGTTTAGCTGTAATCCATATTCGGCACTGTTGCGCAAGCGAGAATGGCAAAAGAAAGGTAAAATGACGGTAAGCTTCATAAGCCTTCAACAAAATTGATAACTCCTTTCTGGCAAGAACTCTCTATATAACCCAGTAATGTTAACTGCGCTTTCATTAACGATTCTCCATAGTAGCTGTTTACTAGAATTAGGAATAACAAGGCCAAACTAACATCAAGGTTTAGCAATTATGTCTATGCTGTAAAATTAATGGCAATATTTAGTTATGTTCTATTCTCATTGAAATTGACGTATTGCAACAAATATCCTTACAATTAGGAAATGTAATTGGTGATAAAGAAATGGCACTCACTTCGACCACTTAAATAACACCATGTCACCAAACATGTACCCACACCTGTGACAATAAATAGACTATGGAGTTGGGTATTTATGAATTATTATTATCTTTCTATACATTATTATATATATATATATATATAGATATATATATATATATATATATATATTCCGAAGCACGTACCCACAAGAAAAAAGTAACATATAGATAGCTGATAAAAAAAAAATCGTAGATATACCATTTCCATACAGACATTGATTTTTTCCTTTTCCTGGAGTCCCAATACCTTTTCTTATCAATGTTGCAATTTCCTTTGATTAGTCTCTGCGCAACTTTACACACACCTATAAATACATATATATACAAACATATACAATAATATATCACACGTGTGTTTTGATACATATAAATGGTGTTTTCTATATTATTGAGATTAATGATATGATAAAGAATGTCACACCCATCTATCTCGCCGTCGTGAATATTTCCTTTTCGAGAAAATGCTGCACTAAAGTCAGTTTGGGACATACGTAAGTATCCGCATCGCACCATTTTTCACATTTCATTTCTTCAAACTATATCTCTTTCATAAACATTTTTCTTCAGAATTTTCTAAGATTATATCTCTTCAGATATCTCTTCAAAACATATCTCTTCAAAATATATCTCTTCAGAATATACCCTTCAATATATCCTCTTCATAATATCTCGCTCTTCAAAATATATCCCTTCTAAACATATCTCTTCAAAATATATCCCTTCAAAAGAATCTCATCAAAATATATCTCTTCAAAATATATCACAGTCAAAACATATCTCTTCAAAATATGTCTCTTCCAATTAGGTCTCGTCGAAATATGGTCGCTATCAAAATATATATCTTCAAAATATATCGCATTCTGAACAGATCTCGTCTGACATATCTCTTCAAAACAGATCCTTCAAAATATAATTTCTGCAAAGTCCTCGTCAAATATATCTCTTCAAAATATCTCTTTAAAAAATAGCTCTTCAAAAGTATCTCTTCGAACATCTCTCTTCATAATTATCTCTTCTCCAATATCTCTCAAACTCTTTATATATATTATATATATATATAATATAGATATATATATTATATAGATAATATATATATATAAATCATTTTTAAAAAATCAAATAATTTAGCGTTTTCATCATCTACACAACCGTCTAATTCATCTTATATTTAACCCTCAGTCTATTCATTTCATTAATTCATTTGCTACATTTAAGTTACATTATTTTATTTCATTATTTATTCCCATGTTTCATTATAATCTATTTATTTCTTCGTGTTTTATTTATTTATTTATTTTATTCATGTTCAATTATCTAATTATTCCATGGTTTCAGTTGTTAATTATTTAGTCATTTTTCCTCACTTAATTATTTGTTTCATTTATTCAATTATTTTATTCATATTTCATTTATTTTATTTATTTATTCATGGTCTCATTTTATTAATTCGTTCATTCGTGTTTCGTTTATTTATTTATTCATCCATGTTTCACTTATTTCTTTATTCGTGTTTTCCTTTATTAATTATTTATTCTAGTTTTTTTTTTTCATGTATCTATTCATGCTTCTTGAAGCGGCTTCAAATACTGTGAACGTATCCACAAACACAATATTCCCATTTGATATATCTCTTCATAGTATTTTCTTCATAGATATAATATAGTATATCGTTGTTACTTATAAATATATAATTTATATATATATCATATATTATATAATAAAGAAATTCCTTGGGTCTAAAGAATAAGATATTGTGTTCATATTCTTTATTTTAATAGCCATTGGGTTCGTAGTGCTTCCGAAGGCAAATTGAATATGGTATAACGAATGGAATTTTCCACATTTGCCAAATCAGACTTCGAATATGCATTTCTTTTCTTTGCTCTTAAACAAAAGTGTGGGAATCCTGATGAAGTTCGATCCCTGCATTGAAGCCATAACCACAGATATAAAGGTAATATAGATATTTAGAAAAATTTATTCCATGTCCTAAGAAAAAAAAAAAAAAAAACATGTAAACTTCCTAGTCCAATAACTTGTTTATCATGTTGCAATTTCCTTTGTCTTATTCGATACCACCTTTACATACACACTACACACACACACATAATATATATTACAAACATATATGGCATATAAGTTTGTGTGTGTTTCACATACAAATGGTGTTATATATTATTAATTAATTATATAGATAAAGAAATGTACCCATATATCTCAGGTCGTCCAATTGTGTCTTTGCAAGAAAATGGTTGCACTGAGAGAAAAATCAGTTGAATACGTAGGTATCCACAATCACGACACATACTCAACAGTTCCTTCTTCAAAATATATCATCAAATTATATGTTCTTCAAATATAATTTTTCATATTATAAATCTTCATAATAAGTTTCTTCTTCGAAATATGATTCTTCAATAATATGCCCTTCTTCATAAATAGTTTCTTCATAATTTATATCTTCCAAAGTAGTTTTCTTCATATTAGTACTTCCTCTATTTTTTCTTCTTCTTCAACTGGCTTTTTCCATGTTCACCAGGGGTCGCCGGTGCGGATTGTCTTGTATCCGCATCTTCATTACGGTTTGCACGTTTTTACGACCGATGCCTTTCCTGGCCGTCAACCCTCCCATTCATCGGGCTTGAATGGGACCGGCCACGCAACATACCACTATAACTTCCTCATATTATATTTTATCATAATAATATATTCATAATATATATCTCCGTAATATATATTCCGCAATATATATTTCCGTAATATATATTTTCCGCAATATATATTTTCCGTAATATATATTTTTCCATATATATATCCCTAATATATATCTCTAATTAATATATATATTCATAGTATAATCACATAATATATATCAATATATGATATATAAATGTAGATAAATATCTAGATATGTAAACACAAATATTTACAATATTCTATAGAAAATTTAAAACAATTTGTTTTTTTTGTTTATTTAATATAATGTAGAAATATATTTTATATCCTAGCTTTGGGTATACAAAAATGAGAAATCGTGTTCAAATTCTTTATTTTGCATAGCTACTGGTAGTTCGTGCTGTCTTCGAAGATAATTAATACAGGATGAACGAAGGGATTTCACATTTGCCAATCAGAACGGGAAGAGGAATCTCTTGCTCTTCCACAAAAGTGTTGAACTGAGGAAGGCGAACCCCTGATTGAGCCGTAGTTTAGTCCTTGCCCGGAGTCAAAAACTCGTACACGTTAGCTGATCCATATTCGCACTGTTGCACAAAGCTAGAATGGCAAAGAAAGTAATGGTCATGAAGCTTCATGATGCCTCAGAAAGAAAAATGAGAACTCCTTTCTGGAAAGATCTCTCTATATACCTCGGTAAATGTGGACTGCGCTTTCATACGAGTCTCCATAATCTTGTTACTAGGAATTAGTGCAATGAAGCGATAAATTAATATCATGTTTGGCACTAAGAGTTACGGTAAAGCAATGTAATATTTAATGAACGGTAGATACACAAAAAATTGTATTTTATTGTGTGAAAAAGAAATGGATCGCACGTGTAACACACCACATTACAAACGTATGCACATTTACCTAGATAGTTGGTTATTTCTGACTTACATACTATTTGTCACGGAATCCACGCGCTCCATCTATAGAGGAGTAAATATAGATACATATTTAGATTATACCCGTGTTCCACAAACAGACATTTCATTTTCCGTAAGTCAATAACTTCTCGTATATTGTGGCAGTTTTCTTTTACTTATCCTATACCCAAATTTACACACACCTATCTACAAACACATATATATACATACATATATATAGTGCAATATATATCAGTATGTATACTATATTATAATATATTAATTATAATAAGATATTATATATATATATATATATATATATATACATTATACACACACACACACACAAAGCACATATATATATTATATTATTAGTATATATATATTTATATATAGATATAATATATACATTATATAACACATATATCTACACACATATATATATATATCTATCATATATATATATATATATATACTATCATATATATATATATCTATGTATCTATATTATATATATCTTAATATATCTATATATACTATCTATCTATACACACACACATATCTATATATATATATATCATATCTATATTATATCTATTATATATATTTGTGTGTGTGATGTGTTGTGTATGTGTTTGTGTGGTGTGTTTATATAAATTCTATATTCGTGTATTAACTTATATGATAAAAAATGCACTCCCATATTTGCTCTATCTATTCCTTCGTAAAATATTTGGTTTTAATTCAGGTATTCAAAAATAAAAAGTCAAATATCTTTTCATATAATAAGTCAAAACTTTAATGGGTTTATTACCTTCCTACATTCTTATATTTAACCGCCTAATTCTTCGTATTTTTAGCTATCATTTTATTCATACATTAATTCTTCGCAACATTTATTTCGTGATTTTATTCATCATGTTTCATTATTTTATTCTATTTGTTAATGTTTCATATTTATTTTATTTATTTATTTTATTTATGTAATTTTCCATTTATTTATTTTATATTTATTGATGTTTCATTATTCTTTTATCTATTAATGTTTTATTTAGCTAATTTTATCTATTTGATGTTTCATTTTTGTTTATTTAATTCTGTTTTATTATCATATTTTAATCCTATAATGTTCATTTATTCTTTTATTTATCAATGTTTTCATTATTTATTTTATTATTAATGTTTTGTATTTATTTTTAGATCTATTAATGTTTTTTCATTTATTTACTCATGTTTCTTTCCGTTAGCTATTTCTTAGTCATATGTCATGTGACTATTATTCATTTTCAATGCTTTTATTTTTTATTAATTACGTAATCCACAGACACAAATATTCACATTAAATATATCTCTGCATAATATCCTTCTTCAGATATATCTATATAGTTTTATATAAATAGGTGAATTTATAAATATAAATTCCCTTTGGTGTACAAGAAATATGAGAATTGTGTTCACATTCTTTATTTTTAATGGCCATTTGTTAGTTCGTAGTGTCTTCGAAGGCAAATTGAAAATGGGATAAACGATGGAATTTCCGCACATTTGCCAAATCAAGGAACTGGAAAGAGAATCTCTTGCTCTTTAAACAAAGTGTGGAAGCTAGGAAGCCGAAATCCCTGCATTGAAGCGTATTTAATCTTGCGGATAAAAACTCGTACACGTTAGCTGATCCATATGCGGCACTGTTGCACAAAAGCTAGAATTGCAAAGAAAGTAGAAAGGACAGTAAGCTTCATGATGCCTTCAACAAGAAAATGATAACTCCTTTCTGGCAGAACCTCTCTATATACCCGTAATGGGAACTGCGCTTTCATAACGGTTTCGTAGTAGTTTGTTGAAAACTGGAATTAGGAATACACAAGCAAAACACACAACAACAAGTTTTGGCATTATGCTATACTGTAACTTATGCAATATTTAATGATTTTATATATCAATGGAAATGGACGGTATTGAAACAAAAGGCCTTACATTAAAAATGAATTATGTGATCAAGAAATGGCACTCACTTCGAACCTTATATATATACAATGTACACAACACATGCACTTATAGGTAGATAGGTTAGTTTGATATTTATGCTTGATATAGATATATATATAAGATAATATATATAATATAATATATATATATATATATATATATTTATAAATATATATATATATATTATATATAGATATAATATATATATATTATATATCGTAAGAACACCCACGTAAATATAGGATAGCTAAACAAAGTATTCGATATACCATGTCCATGCAAGACACTGAATGCCATTGAACGTCACTTACTAACCTGGCATTTTCCTTTGATTATTCGTATAACGCAACTTTACCCCATATAAATACTATATAGTACCACATACATATATACGCGTAGTTTGTGTGCATATACATACAAATATACTGTGTTTATACATATAAATTGTTTATCATTCGCGCATTAATTATAGGTAAGAAATGTAACTCCCATATATCTCATGTCGTGAATATCTCTTCTTCGAGAAAATGTGCTGCACGAATCCAATTGGAAAATACGTTTAGGAATCTACAGTCACACACATATTCACATTTCATTCCATTTCTTCAGATATATCTCATTCAGAATATATCTCTTCGATATATCTCTTCGAATATATATCTTCAGAATATATTTCTTCGCATATTCTCCAAAATAAATACCTTCAAAATTTATAACTGCAAAATTATTCAAATGTTCTTCCTTCATCTTTTTTCATAAATAATGCAAACATTTTTTTTTTTAATCAAATATTTGTTTATCCATCTAGACATTCTTATATTCCACGTCCTATTCTACGTAATATTTAACCATCAGTCTAGTACCTGCATTACTTCATTTGCTCATTTATTTCAAAATTTTATTCGGTTTCATTTATTGCAATTAATTTATTCAGTTTCATTTATTTGAATGATTTATTCATTTTTCATTTATTGATGATTTATTCATGGTTTCATTTAATTTGAATGACTTATTCCATGTTTCATTTATTGAATGATTTATTCATGGTCATGTTTTTTTCATGATTTAATTCATTCTGCATTGAATGCGGCTAAAAATTACGTAATGTAGCACAAACGCAAATATTCCATATTTAATTATAATTTCATAATATATTCTTCACTATATATATCCCTCTAAGTTTGTATGCAAAATATATAAAATTTATATATTCCTCTCGGTATAACAAGGAACATGAAAGGTGTGTTCACATTCTTCATTTTAATGGTAATACATATTATTAATAATGGTCTGCGTGATAAAGTGAAACGGGATATAAAGAATGGAAATTTCATTTCTGATTAGTCAGGAAGGACCTCTGCATAGAAACCGTAGTCATCCTCGCTGTTTTCTAACTTCTGATACCCCTTGTAGTTTGTTTTTTGTTTTTTTGTTTGTGTTTTTTTTTGTTTTTTTAAAGGGTCTGCTTGGTAGCTGAATATGGATAAACGAAATTGAATTTCACCGTTTGCCAAATCAGGAACTGGAGAAGAAAATCTTATACCTTCAACGAAAGTGTGGGAAGTTTGAAGAAAGCGAATCCATACGTTGAAGGCCATAGTTCAGCCTTGCCGGAGACAAAACTGTACACGTTAGTTGTATCCATATTCTGCACTCGTGTCACACGGAACCTAGTAAAGAAAAGTACATATTACAAGGAATTTCATGGTCTAGAATGAAGATTTCATGATAGCAATCTCATGAGGAAATTTTATATACCAGACGCGGGAACTTCATAGCCTGCCTTAGTTTACTTCGTTTTTATGTCAGGACTTTAAATGAAAGATATGAGTGTCATAGCCTTCAACGAAGTTTCATTATGTTAAAAAAATATGCCAGCCAAGTTATAGGTAATAGGTAAATTAAACATATTTATTCTTTCGTTTATTTATTATCCTTATCTTATGCGTATATGTATATATATGCATATATATCTATATATAGAAATATACATATACATATACACATAAATATATATAGAATAGATTATATATTTATGTAGATTCATGCATCATATATCTATATATCTATCTATCTATATATATATATATTATATATATATATAGATTCTAACTATATATATATATATATACACATATATATATATATAAGCATATATATACATATACATAAATATACATATATATATATGCATATATATAAATATAGACATTATAGATATATATCTATGCATATATGTTTATAGATATACATATATATATATATATATATATATATACATATATTAAAACTCATTTATAAATAAGTAATATATATAATAAGAATTTAAAATTCTTATTTTATTCCAGTTGTGACAATGCAATTCTTGGTGTGACGGCTATCTTCTTTCATTTTTTGCTGCTAATTACCTCCTGTTGGCGAGGAATGTCCGGTTTCCATCCCTAGCGGCGAGGGATCTTGAACCGCAGGTCAGTCATATTGCTAACGATAAAGCTACCCGCTGCGCCACACAGCACACAGATTATGTTCAGAGTGGTAAATTCATATGCACCCGCAAATATATCTACATATATGTATGTGTGTGTGTTATATTTGTGTGTATATAATGAATGTGTATATATACATATATATGTATATATACATATTTATGCATGTATATAAACATATATTTTATACATACATATATGTTTACACAACACCCACACACATAACACACACCACACCACACACCACACACATACACACACACACACACCACCCACACACACACACACACACACCACACACACACACACACACACCCATATCTATATATATATATATATATATATATATATATATATATATATATATATATATATCTGCTATATATATATATATTATTATGTATGTATATATATCTATATATATATTTATATAATATATGATATGTACTATATATATATATATAGTAATTTTACTATATATATATTATTTATTATCTATCCCTATGTATATAATATATAGATATCTGATATATATTGTATGTATTTATATAATATATATATATATATATATCTAATATCATACATAATATATATATATCTATATAATATATTATATATATATATATAGTATTATCTATCTATATACCTTTGATTTTTTCTATCCCAAAATTTCACATATAAATACTTATATTACAAACATACTATATGGGCGTTTTGTGTGCATATACATACAAATATACCGGGGGGGTTTATAATTTTAAATGGGGTTATCTTTCGCAAATTTAAATTAAATTAATGATAAAAAAATTGAAAACTCCCAAAATACCCTCGGGGCGTGAATATCTCTCTCGAGAAAATGCTGCACGAACCTTTGGGAAAATACGTTAGGAACTACAGTCACACACATATTCACTTTTTCATTCCATTTCTTCAAAAAAATTCCTTCAGAAATATCTTTCGGAATATACCCTCTTCAGAAATATACCCTTCAGAATAATTTTTTTCAGCATTTTCCCCTCCAAAATAAATCCCCTTAAAAATTTATAATTCAAAAAAATCCCCAAAAGTATCTCTTCATTTTTTTTCATAAAAAAATTTAAAAACATTTATCAAAATTTGTTTATCCATCTATACTTTCTTATATTCAACCGCCCTAATTCAAACGTATTTTAAAAACCCATCAGTTAAAACCCATTAATTCTTTTGCTCATTTTTTTAAAAATTTTAATTCGTTTTTCATTTTTTGATTATTTTTTTAAATTTTCCATTTATTGAATGATTTTTTTCATGTTTCATTTATTAAATTATTATTCAGGGTTTAATTTATTAAATTTACTTATTCAGGTTTCATTTTTTGAAGGTTTTAAATTCTTTTTCTTTTATTGAATATTTATTAAGTTTCATTTTTGAATGATTTTTTAAAGTTTTTTTATTAAATTTGTTTTATTCATTTTTCATGTTTTTTCATGATTTATTCATTCTGCATTGAAGCGGCTAAAAATACGTAATGTATGCACAAACGAAAATTTCATTTTTAAAACATTTAATTTCAAAATATATTTCTTCATATATATATAAATATATATTGTATGCAAAATTTTAAAAAAATTTTTTATAAATTCCTCTCGGTATACAAGAAACATGAGAAGTGTTTTAAAAATTCTTCATTTTAAGTATATACATATATTAAATAATGCCCGCGTGAGTAAATTAAAAACGGGAAAAATAAAAAAGGGAATTCAATTTCGATTAGTCAGAAAGGGACCCCCCTGAAATAAAAACCGTAGGTCGCCTCGCTTTTTCTACTTCTGATACCCTTGGTATTTTAAAAGGGTTTTCGGGTTTTGGTATGCGGAATATGGGAAAAAACGAATGGAATTTCCCGTTTCCCAAATCAGGAACGGGAAAAAAGAAAATTTTATCCCCTTAAAACGAAAGTGTGGGAATTGGGGAAAAGCAAAATCCAAAGTTGAAGCCATATTTCACCCTTGCCGGAGAAAAAAAACTCGTCCCACTTTTAGTTGACCCCTTATTCGCACTCGTGCACAGGGAAAACCTAGAAAAGAAAGTAACTATTAAAAGGGAAATTTTCATGTTATGAAGGGAAGATTTAAATGATAGCATCTCATGAGGAAAAATTTTATATACACATAGGGGGAACTTTCATAGCCTGACTTATTTTACTTCGTTATATGTCAGGACTTATAAAAAATTGACGGATCATACCCTTTCAACGAATTTTCATTATTTTAAAAAAATTTTTCCCAAAGGCAATTATGGGTAATAGGTAAAAAAATATTTTTTCTTTCCCGTTTATTTATTATCCTTATCTTACGTAAAATGAAATTATATAGGGCATTTTATATATATATATATATATATATATATATATATATATTTTATATTTTATATAAAATAAAATATTTATGTATATTCTCCCTACATATTTTCTATTCTATCTTTTCTATTTTAATAAAGGGTATATATAAAATAATATATTAAATATATATTTTTATAAAATTACTTAAAATATAAAATATAAAGCTTTATATATCCATATACAAAAAAATATACATTTTATATATTGCATATATTAAATAAAAGACTATAATATAAAACCCAATGCTTTTAATGTTTTTATATAAAACATATATGCATATAAAATTTTTTTAAACATATATTACATAAATATATATATAAATATACATTTTAAATTATTTTAATTTAAATATATATAAATATTATATATAATATATATATAAAATTAAATATTTTAAAAACTCATTTAAAAATTTAAGTAAATAAAATATAAAAAGGAAATTTAAAATTTTTTTTTATTCCATTTTGTTAAAATGCTATTCTTGGTGGACGGGCTATCTTTTTTCTTTTTGCCCCCCTAAATTACCTCCTGTTGCGGGGAATGGCCTTTTTTTCCCATCCCCTAGCGGCGAGGGATTTGCCCGCAGGTCAGGAAGTTTGCTAAAACGAGAAAGCTCCCCTGCCCCACCAGCAAAAGATTATTTTTCAGGTGTAAATTCATTTTCCCCCGAAATATAACATAATGTTGTGTTTTTGTTATATTTGTGGGTATATAATGAATGTTATAAAAAACAAAATATATGTAAATATACTATTTTTTAATGTTAAAAACCATATTTTTTATACAAAACATATATTTTTCCCACACACACACACATACACCACACACACACACACAAACACACCATACACACCACACACCAAACACACAAACACACACACAACACACACACACACACACAAAACACACACAATATTTATATAATATATATTATAATATAAAATATATATATAATTATATTATATAATATTTTGGGGTTGTGTGTGTGTGTGTGTGTGTGTATACATTATATATTTTTATATTAAAATATTATATATATTATAAAAATATTATAATATATATATATATTTTAAAATACATATATATATATATAATTATATATATATATCATATTTTTATTTTATATATATATGTATATATATATATATATTATATAATTATATATATAAAATATATATATTTATATATATATATATATATGAGGCAGTGAGGGCCCGGGGGTTAGACATCAGATTTCAAGACTGTCACGGCGGAAATTTGAGTTCGGAGTTGAGTCCCCGGGCCCCGGCGTGTTTTTTCCCTTGGGCGGAAAACTTCACTCGATTGCCTATTTAGCCACTGGGTGGACAACCAGCCCAAGTCAAGGCGGGCCCCCGGGCCCGGGAAAAAAATAGAGAGAACATTACCAAAAAGGAACCCCGGCACTCCCGGGGAAAAGGGAAACGGGCCCCCTACCAGTACTCGCAAAAAGGGATCATCGAAAACATGAAAAATAAAATTTAAAATTTATCATGCTTGACCACGGGGGCTCAAAATAAAACCTACCTATATTATGTATATATTATACAATTATATACATATATAATACATTATATAATAAAATTATAATATATATATATATATATTATATATGTATATAATATATATATATATATATATTATATATAATATTATATATATATATTAATATAATTTTGGTGTGTGTGGTGTGTGTGTGTGTGGGGTGTATATATACATATATATTTTAATACATATACATATATTTTTATATATTTTTCATATATAAAAATATATCCCAAATATATTTTATATATTTTTATATATATACATATATTTTTATAAAATTTCAAATAAAATATAAAAACAAATATATTTAATAATTATAATAATACAATTTTATTTATATATTTTTCATATTTTATACATATATTTTTTAATATTTTCATATAAATTAAATATATTTTTTATATTTTTTCATTAAATCCATATCCCAAATGCATGTATTTTCATATTTACAGTAAATCTATTTTGAAACATTGCGGTTTCTCTATTATAGAAATCAACATGGAAAAGTTTTTTAAACCATTATATACGGTACATATTTGCATATTAATATAATAAAATATATATATATATAAAATATATCTATATATATATAGATTTTTATTTTAATATCCCCGGAAAAATTATTTGTTTAAATATTTATATATTATATAAAAATATATATATTTACATATATAAAATTATATATTTTTATATAAATATATTATATATATATTTATATATTTTAAAATTTTGTGTGGTGTTTGTGTGGGGGGGTGTATATATAAAATTATAAATATGTAAATAGATAAAGAAACCCCATATTCCCCTTCATTGTTTTCATTACTTCCCTTAATTATTTTATTTGATCTATTTTTTAATTCAAAATTATTTAGCAAATTTACCGTCCTTTTTTCTTCTAAAATATTTTTTTAAATTTTATTTCTAAATAATTCATATATTATTTATTCATCGTTCTATTAATTTCCTTCATTTATTTCAGATTTTTTCAGGGTTTCTTTTATTTCATTTCTATTCATGTTTCTTTGCTTTTTCTTTATTTTTTAAAAAAGCTGCTTTGAAGGGGCTGCAAATACAAAAGGTACCAAAAAAACCACATACTATATATACATATATGTATGTATATATACATAAATATTTAAAAAACATATAATATGTATTATATATATAAAAAAAAAAATTATATATATAAAATTATACAAACATATATTATACAAACATTTATACATACAAAAATATATTAAAAACCCCATATTTTACAAACAATATATACAAACATATATAAAAACATATATTAAAAACAATATAACAAACATTAACAAAAAAAATTATAGAAACAACATATAACAAAATATATATTAAATAAAACAAAATTATTTTAATTAAAATATATTATTATAAATTATTTTATCATATAATATATTATTTTGGGGTGTGTTTGTGTGTGTGTGTGTGTGGGGGTGTGTGTGTGTTTTTTGTATATGAATTTATATATTAGTAAAGAAAATTAAATATGATAAAATAATGTCCCCCAAAAATTTTTTTTCCCATGTTATTACTTCGAACATATTTTTTAATTTTTAAAAAAAAATATTCAAAATATTAAAAAAATTTTTTGGGGTTTTATTCATCATACTTTTTTATATTCAACCGTTTAATTTTTCGTATATTTAACCATTCAGTCTATTATACTTTAAATTTCCCTTTGGTACAATGATTTTGTGATTTATTCGTTTTTTTTTATCATTTATTTTTTCCGTTTCATTATCTATTTTATTTTTTCCCCCTTTTCATTTTTTATTTATTTATTCATTTTTTCATTTATTTTTTTCTCTATTCATTTTCATTTAATTAATTATTTTTTCCATTTTTTTCATGCTTTTCTTTTTTTTATTTTATGCGGTTTGGGAAAATACGAAACGTTTCCAAAAAAATACTAACTTTTAAATATATCTTTTCCTATTAAGTATAATAAAATTTATATAAAAAATTCGTAGAAATTATTTTGAGTATCAAGAAATTTGAGAATTGTGTTCACTTTCTTTTTTTTCAATAGCCTTTGGGTTTTTCGTAGGGGGTTCCCCCCCGAAAGGAAAATTTCCAATATGGGATAAACGTTTGGGAATTTCCATTTTTGAAAAATCGGGAAACGGGAAAAAGGAATCTCTTGCCCCTTAAATAAAGTGTAGGAAGCTGAGGAAGGTAAATCCCTGCTTTGAACCCGTATTTTAAATTTTTGACGGATAAAAAACTCATGCCTTTAGCTGATCCATATTAAAACACTGTTCAAAAAGCAAAAATTTTAAAAAGAAATTGGTGATAAGATTATAAAATTTCACTAAGTTTTATGGGCTTTAAAAACAAGAAAATGATAATCCTTTTGGCAAGAACCTTATGTCCCCCAGTAAGGGGAAAATGCGCTTTCAAAAGGGTCTCCATAGTAGCTTTTTAAATATAAATTACGAAATACTAAAGCAAAACAAATGAAATCAGGGTTTTGGGCAGGGGTTTAAAATTTAATGAAATTTTTAATGATTTTATAATATTAGGAAAATTTTGGCCGTATTTAAACAATCTGAAAAGGGGCTTACTTTAAAAATGAAAATTATGAATACAGGGCCCACTCACTTCAAACCCTTTATATACACAGGTCCACAAAATAATTGGGCCACACATGCAATATAATCGATGAAATTATATTTTTTTTTTCCGAAAGGGCACGCGCACCCCACAGATAAAAAGTTATTACAGATACCCTAAAAAACAAAAGTTTTCGATATACCATGTCCTACAGGCTTTTGATTTTTCCCAGAGTCCCCATAATTTTTCTTATCAATGCTTCAATTTCTTTGATTTTTCTATAAAGAAAATTTCACACCCCATATAAATACTATTTTACAAAAATATATACAATATTTAAAAAACTTATCATATTCGTGTGTTTAACATATAAATATACTGTGTTTTACATACATACAAAAATCTGTGTTTTTTTTCATATAAAAGGTGTTTTATATTGTGCCCTTTAATTTTTGATAAAGAAATGTAACCCCATATATCATTTTTTTTCGAAAAAAACCCCTGCATCAATTGGAAAAAAAGCAAGGTATCCTAACCAAAACACATACTCACACTTCATTTTATTTCTTTTAATATATATTCTTTTAGAAAAATACCTCTTCAAAAATACCCTTCAAATAAAACCTCTTCAAAAAAATTTCCCTTCAAAAAATACCTCTTCAAGAATACCTCTTTAAAATATACCTCTTCAAGATATACCTCTTCAAGATATACCTCTTCCAAAAAAATTTCCTCTTCAAAAAAATACCTCTTAAAATATACCTTTTAAAAAATAACCCCTCAAAAAATTTCCCCTTCCCAAAAAATTTCCTCTTCCAAATTTACCTCTTCCCAAAAATCCCCTTCAAAAAATACCTCTTCAAAAAAATACCTCTTTTAAATATACCCCCCAATTATTCTCCCCAAAAACATCCAAAATATATCTCAAAATTTATCTTCCAAAAAAAATATCTTTAAAATTAATCTTAAAATATATATCTTTAAAATTATATTTCAAAATTTTATATCTTCAAAAAAAATCTCAAAATAATTCTTCAAAATATAAATTTTTCAAAAAATATTCTTCAAAATATATCTCAAAATATATCTCTTCAAAAAAAAATCTCAAAATATATCTATTCAAAAAAATATCTCAAAAAAATTCCTTCCCAAATATCTCAAAAAAAATCCAAATTTTTTTTTATATTTCTTTATTATATATCTCCATATGTGAAAAATAAAAAATTAAAGTATATATAATGTGTGTATAGATACACAAAAATTTTACAAATTATAAAACAGATATATATTTTTTAAAATGTAAAAAATTTTGAATTTTACTAAATCCCTTTGGGTATACAAAAAATATGAAATGTTTCCCCATTCTTTATTTTTAATACCATTTAGTTTTTGGGTGTCTTCGAAGGCAAAATTTAATTGGGATAAACGAAGGAATTTCCCCATTTTCCAAACAGGAAATGGAAGAGGATCTTTGTCTTAAACAAAAGTGTGGGAAGCTCCCGGGAAAGGGGAATCCCTGCCCTTGAAGCCGTAGTTTAGTCTTGCCGGGGTCAAAAAACCCTACAAAAAGTTGGTGATCCCATTTCGGGACTGTTTTAAAAAAAGTTAGAAAATTTCAAAGAAAATTTAAAGTTAAGAGCTTTATGATGCCCTTTAAGCAAGAAAACCAAAGGGTAACTCCTTTCTTGGGAAAAGCTCTTATATACCCCGAAAAGAGAAAATGCGCTTTTAAAGAGTCCCCCTAAAAGCTGGGGGTTTTTGGGAATTAGGGAAAACACAAAAAAAACTAAAAAATATCATGGTTTTTGGGACACAGGTTACAGTCAAACCAAAAGCAATATTTAAAAGACTTCAATTGTCTGGGAAAAGGCGGGAAATTTTTAAAAGTCTGTTGAGAGGCCTTAAAAAAATTTTTATGAATAAATGGAAAAAAATTGAAACCTTACATACACAAAAACCCACATGTACACACACTATCATTACTAATAGATGGTTGGGTATTTAAAGATAAATAATTTTTTGTAACCATAAGTAAGCTATAAAAGGGAAAAATAGATAAACACAAGTTATAGATACACCGTGTCCATATAGGCATTTAAATTTTTCCCAAAAGTCCCAAAACTATTTTAGCAATTTTGCAATTTTTTTTGGTATTCTATTTCCCAAAATTACACACCCCATATATATAACATATATCAAACATATTATATATATACATATGTATAAAAAAATACCTATATATACAAACACATATATACATTATATACAAACAAATATTCATATATATACAAACACAAATCCCCTATACATATAACATAAAATTTAACTACATATACATATATATATATATATATATTATATATATATATATAATATAATATATATATAAAAATATATATATATATAAATATATATAAAATAACTATACTATATATATACAGCAATAACATAAAACATATATACATATATATATACAAAAATCAAATACATAAATTAAAGAAAAAATTTTTACAATTTTTTTAATAAAAATTATAACCCTTTATACGTTTACATATATAAACCTCTTTATCCCTAAATAGATAGTAATAGATTTCATATATATTAAATATATATTTTGTTCTTCAGATACTAAACCCCAAACCCTTTTTAAAAAATTTATTAAACTACATATTTAATAATCCCCCCTATAATTCTTTGTAGTTATCCCTCCTCCATTTATGATGTTTTTCATTGCTACATTAAATTTAAGATTTAAACTTGTTTTTTTCATTATTTTTTTTATTTGTTTCATGTTTTCATTTTTTATTTTATGCTGGGATTTAAGCGGGTGGGGAAATTTCGGATTATAAATTTTTATCATAATTCTTTATTTTAACTTCTTCTTTATTTCTTCATATTATATTTTTTTCATATTAATTTCCCCATATATGAATATATTTCATACATATTTTACATACATATAATCTTCCCCAGGTATACAAGAAAAAATTTTAGAAACCTGTTTTTACATTCTTCATTTTCAATAGCCATTTGCATTCGTAGTGTCTCCCAAGGTAAATTGAATATGGGGGTAAAGGAATGGAATTTTTCCCCATATGTCAAATAAGGAAAATGGAAGAGGAATCTCTTGCTCCTTTAAAAAAAAGGCGAAACCTTGCATTGGGAAACCCTATTTAGTCTTTTCCGGGGTCAGAAATCGTACACGTTACTGATCTTATTTGGGATGTTCACAAAACTAAATTGCCAAAAAAAGTATGATGGCAATGAGCTTTTATGTTTCCTTCAAGCAAAAAACAAGCCCCTTTTGACAAAATGCTCTCTATATACCCCGGGAATGAAATTGTGCTTTCATAAACCCAGTTTTCCAAACTAGCTGTTTTTGTAGGAATTACGATATACACAAATAACACCCCAAAAATATCATTTTTTGGCACTAAATTATCTGTAAAAATAAGGGAAAAATTTTAACGATTTCATGAAAAGGACGTTGATAACAAAACTTCATAGGGGTATTTTTTTCTAGTAAAATTTCCTCATAGTATATTTCTTTATAAAATTTTTTCCTTTTAGGGATATTTCCCCTTTTTATTATATTTCTTTTAGTAAAATTTTTTTCATAAGGTAATTTTCCCCATAGTATATTTTTTCATAATATAATTTTTTTTATAGTATATTTTTTTCATAGTATTTTCTTCATAGTTATTTCTTCATATATTTTTCATAGTAATTTTTTATGTATTTTCTTCAAGTAATTTTTTAATAGTAGATTTCTTTGGGGATTTTTTTTATAGTATATTTTTTTAGATATTTCTTTATAGAATATGTTTACATATATTTCTTCATAGAATATTTCTTTTGAGTACATATCTTTAGTAATTTCTTTTGAGAATATATCTTTAGCCCTACTTCTTTTTTAGTATATTTTTTTAAATATTTTTTTATATTTTATTTTTCAATTATATGTCTTCATATACATTTCTTCCCTACTTTCATTTTTAAAAGAAATTTCTTTAAACAATGTTTTAATAAATTTTTCATAAATATATTTTTTCATAGTATATTTTTTAACGATGTTTTACTATATTTCTTCCTAGTATATTTTTTCATATATATTTCTTAATCAGATGTTTTTTCTATATTTCTTCAAGTAATTCTTCATGTTTTATTTCTTTTTATATTTCTTCATAATAATTTTTTCTTTTGTGGTATTTTTTTTATAGTATTTTTTCTTTGTAATTCTTTATAGTGTATTTATTCATAATTTATTTCCCTCATAGTAATTTTTTATAGTATATTTCAATTTTTATTTCGTAATATTATATCATAATATGTTTTTTTAAATATCTTATATATATTTCTTCCCTAATATATTTTTCTAAATATATTTTTCAAAAGCTATTTTTTCATACTATATTTTTTCAAAACTATATTTCTTCATTTGTTTATTTTTTTAAATTTTATTTCTTTTTAGTATATTTCTTTTGTTATTTTTTGTATATTTTTTTTATAGTTTAAATTTTTTACGATATATTTCTTCCCCAGTGATTTTTTCCCTAGTATATTTTTTTGTTACTTCTTTTTATATTTTTTTTAAAGTAGATTTTTTACGGGATATTTCCTTTTATAGATATTTTTTCCCCCAGTATATTTTTTCACAGTATATTTTTTATAGTATATACTTTTTGTAATTTTTGTATAGTATATTTTTTAGTTTAATTTTCCCTTAATAATTTTTTCATTTAAAATTTTTTTTAATTTTTTTTTTTTTTTAGTATATTTTTATAGTAATACTTTTTGTATATTTGTTTTAAATATATTTCCCTTTGGGATTTTCTTCATGTATATTTCTTTATGTATTTTTTAAAAAGTGTATTTTTTTAATTTGTATTTTCGTCATAGTAATTTTTTTTATAAAATATTTCTTCATAAAATATTTTTTGTTAATTTCTTTATAGTATTTTTTCCCCTTTTAGTATATTTCTTATAATATAAAGTCTTCATAGTAGGTTTCTTTATAGTTTTATTTTTTATATGGGTTTTTTTTCATAGCATATTTTTTTATAAAAATGTTTTTTTATCATAGTTTTTCATAAAATTTTTTCTTCATATGTTCCCCTTTTTAAAGTTTTTCAAAGTTTCTTCATAATAAATTTCTTCATAATATATTTCTTCATAATATGGTTTTTTCAAAATAAAAAATTTTTCATAAAAATATTTTGTTTATAATAGTTTCTTTAAATTTTTTTTATTATTTCTTCATTACGTTTTTTTATAATATGTTTCTTCATAATAATTTTTTCTTGATAAGTTTCTTCATAATAACCCCCCTTTATAAATTTTTTCGGGAAAAAATATATTTTTTCGTAATAAGTTGGGTTTATAATATATTTCTTTTTTCTATTTTTTCATATTACTTTTTTAAGTTTTTTTCAAAGTATACCAATTCTTCATATGGATTTTTTTTTTTCGTAATTCATAATACATTTTTTGCATAATACATTTCTTCATAATACATTTTTATTTTAAATTTTGCAAAAAAATTTCTTCATAAAACCTTTTTAAAACAAAATTTTTTTAAAATTTCTCAAAAAAATATATTTCTAATTATTTCACAAAATATTTTATATATTTCACAATATATTTTTAATATATTGGGATAAAATTTTTCATAAATATTTTACATATTTAACATGGGTTTTAATTTCCCTGATTTTTTTTCATATTATATATCATAATAAATTTTTTAACCCCTTTTAATCATAATTTATTTTTATTTTTTATTCCATAATATTTTTTTATCTTATATTCAAATTTTTTTCATCTCATATATCAAATATAAATTTTTAAAATATTGCATTAAAAATAT
>NW_023652257.1:0-5348 GCF_015228065.2 Penaeus monodon
TTTTTTGCTGGGCCTGAAACAGTGCATTCTATCTTAATACCCCATAAAGATTATACATTAACCCAATATTTTCCCAATAAAAAACATGATTCATTTAAAGTACATCAAAAGGGTTACCTGTTAATCTTAATGTGTAACGGTATGGACTAGATCATTGGCAACATTAGATGGACTGGCCACAGGTGGAGGAGAAGGGGTTGTGGGAGGTGCTATTCCCACTGAGGCTGAGCTACTAGGAGCTGAGGCATTTTTACACAGAGATGAATTGAAAAGATGCCTTGTTGGACCACTCCCTAACAGCCGATGCTGTATAAAGGAAAAAAAGAAAAAAAAGAATTAAATATTTTAACAAGTAAAACTATGCAAATACAAAAATGAAACTATTTTCATACACAGTAAAAACGAAAGCAAGCACTCATTTATACCGCTCTAGCTGATGGAGGTGGTGTGACCATGTTTCTAGAAGGAGGGCCCATGGGTGTGTGGGGTACGATGGTTGGTATAGCGGGAAGATGAGCTGCTTGCTGCAGTGCAGCTGCTACAGATTCATATCCCTCATTAACTAAATGGGCCTGGATTAGCTGCAGTAGCTGCTTCTTATTGTAGTTGATTCTTGTTTGTGCCACAACATCAGCCTGAAAGTTAATAATCAATTAAATCATAACTGCAGCATCAAAGAACATCGTTACTCACAAATAAGCATGCCATTTATAATACACCACATAATAAACATATGCACAGACACACAATGAATATGTTTTAAAAGTCATAAACCCCACAACATTTCCCTCTACCCCGCCATCACATGCTTTTAAAAATTGTCATAAACTCACCCTATGTATACTCTGCATAGACACATCTGCTGAAGCATCACCTTCATGTTTGGCATGGCCTGAGACAGCCTTAATGAGTTCTAGTGCATGTCGTTGGAATTTTACATGCTCCATTCGTTTGTCTTGTAAAATTGGTTCCTTCATCAACACTTGAAAAATAAATACAATTAATTAGATCTTTTGCATGAATCATGACTATACTGTACGGTTGCACTGATTATTTGTTTAAATAGTTTGTAACCCTTCTAACTACATTTTCCTGAAAACACTGTGTTCAAGTCTTTATTCACTTACACTGCAACTGTCCAGACGTGAAGATGGGTAGTTTGCTCATGATCTGACGTGCTGTGTCATTTCTAGAGAGTCCAACTAAAGCTCGACAAGCAAGTCCTCTTATGCAATCTGCATCTGTGATTGGCATCTTCTTATGCAAAACATTTAACAAGTACTGAAATATTCAAAAGATGTTATGAGTTTCCTCTACGAGCACCTACTGTATATTATGTAGCTTAAAAGAAAAGATGACTAGTAATATCAAATAATAACAAGTCAACCTCATCAATATACATGGTTTGTGTGTTACAAGACATTACTTTGGTGGAAATGGTCAAACTTTAACACCAAGAAAAGAATTAGTAATAGAATGAGAAAAAGGCTGGGGGGAATATTAAAACACTAGCATAATACCAGAAACATTCATATAATCATCATTTCCTTTTCAAAAAGAAAAAGACACAATGACATTATAATCATAAAACATGAGTAGTCTGTAAGCTTTTTTCTTACCATGATTCCATTGCTGGTTCTTACACAATCCCAGGACTTATTAATGACATCCTCGCCAAAGGCAGCTTTCTTTTTACTACCTCCAGGAGTAAGGTAGTGCCATATCTTACTAAATTGCTTCCAGGCTATAGAATAAAAACAAAATTAAAGCCAAACTACACAATAAATGTACATAACTATAACGTCCTATTACCTTGCACATTAATGCACTACAAGATAAATTTCCTATCTATTGGAATGGTAAGGACCTCACTTACAGAGGCTTGAAGAATTACATAAAAATACCTACCCTGTGAATGGGTGCACAAAGGCAGTTTATCAGAACATTCAAAGCAGCTTTCTGCACCTCTGGTGATGTAGTCATTGACTGTGCATTCTCGTGGATGCAAGCAACTAGGATGGCATAACCTGGCACTTCCTGAAATAACAGTGAAGATCAAAATTTCCATTCTACAGAGTATTTTTCTTGAATTAAAAACATCTTATGCTCAAAAATTGGAAACTGCATAGTTTGGACATTTTATGCCTGTACTTTTGTGAAGTGTAAAAAAGTGTTAAAATATTATTGAAATTTAGACTTTACTGCTACTTTGTTATTTATACAATGCACATTCTAATAAGTTTAAAAGAAAATTGATAATAAAAAATATCAAAACACTACATAAACATGATAGATATCACAAGTTAAAGTGATCTCACAAAATACCATTTTCATACCTGTGGGTCAAGTGTCTGTAAAAGGTCATCACCAGCAGGTATGGTCAGTTTGTCACACAGCGCTGCCTGGATAGTTGGCATCACACTGCACACATAGAGTGTGTCAAGGGCAACACTGCAGTCTCAGTTCGGCTGTTTAGGGAAGATAATCTGTGTTTAAAGGAAAAACGTATTGCTATTATTAGATCTGTTTAAACTATATTCCTACATGATAAATGACACTATATCTAATAAACAACAAAAACCCAAACAATTCTCCATAGTTCTTGGGACTGTATGATTCGTTTAAAACCATTGCAACTAGCTGTAAAAAGAGTTGCAGGCCCTTCAATGAAACAAATTGCTCCACAGGTTTCCAGCGGGCTCGGTATGGAAGGTATTCCAGTAGATGTTCTACATTCCTCTCAATCATTTCTGGTGTCACATTTACAGCCTAAAACAATGGACATGATTATATTACAAATTTAAACATCATATTTCAATAACAATTTTTTTTCTCTTCACTTATTTTACTTTCCCTACTATCTTCCAAATGCATAAAAAGTCTTTATACATTACCTTGTAAGCTGGATGGCATGCTGAGGTGCTGTTCCATGTTCTCTGACAGTCATCCTGGGGCAGGTGCTGAACTTTGAGTGCTAAATGAGCCTCAAATAGTGCTTAACACTCAGACACACTTGCTTCACTGTTTGCCACATCATCACCTCATTAGGTTCATCTAATATGTCTTGCCCCCACATCTTGGAATAACGACAGTGTGGAGAGCATATTCAAACCCTTTCGGAGGCCATCCTGCTCATCAAACTTTTCTAATATTGCCTTAAATCGAAAACCATTCCAAAGAACATCACAGCATGATTTCTGGATGACTGATGCGAGCACTCTAAAAGCCACAGTGAATAGCGAATCAATTCACCTAATAATGATCAGGCAAAAGGCATATTCTTTCTACGGCCTCCTCACAGTAAGCTAAATACCACAGGCAGAGGGCAACACCATCTGCTGGCAAAGATGGACGGGGAACCTGCAATGGAAAGTAAAATATAGAACTATTTTTTTGTCTTTTTTTTGTGCTAATTCTATTTTATAATATTAAATCGGTACAACAGTATAAAAATATTTCTAATTTTCTCTGAAACTGTATATTTTACTCTTGAAAGTCTGAAAAATCAAGGAAAAAGTCTCACCTGAAGAAGTTTCTGCATGCCACCCATATTCACAAATTCTAAGCAGAACTTCTTATGAAAGAGAAGGGAACCAAGAAACCGTAAGGCCTCAAAAGAGAGGCGTGCATTACAGGTTCGTCTGACGTTGATGTAGTGAAAGATTAATTCTAATGCATTGTGTTCATAAACGTGGCCTAAAGACTGTTAAAGGAGAAAAATAAAAATTATTTTTTTATTAGATATTAGGTAAAGCTCTAATATAATTAGTCCATAAGTAAAAAAAAAACATTTAAATGTATTTTTTTTCTTAATAAATGTCAAAAAGTTATAGAATAAGTAATCTTACCTCTTGATATTCCCCTATAGGTCTTAAATATTTAAGGATAAATATTTGCTGTGTATCCCTTGTCATGGGAAACATCTGATATGTTCCTACTATGTAGCTACTCATTTCTGCCCAGGACGAATTGGAACAGTCGGAATTAAGTACAGGATCAAAATTTTCACGTGATGCCTTTGGAGACCCAAAAATATTGAATGTTGCACTCGTGTTACTATTTTTGGCTGGAGATGAGGATGAATGAGAAACTGAAAAAGGAAAAAAGCTTCAATATTTTCTGCTTTTCAGCTAGGACCACATCAATAAGATAACACTCAGATTAAAAACAAAAACATCAAATATTTTTTCTTATATAGCAAGGTAGCTTATAAAATATTGTGACTACAAACATTGAGCAGTCTGCTAACAGACAATTCAAGACTAACCCTTCATCTTCTTTGGGGTGGTCCCCTCTTCATGTTCCTTGCTCTCAGGGTCTTCTCCATTGACCATTGACCGGGCACTGATGGACTCATTGTTAAGGTGGGCAAAAGGTCTATCAGGAACCTTTGACCCTGAACCCTTATCATCCTCTACACCTCCTCCTTTGGATAAAAAGAAGGCCCCATTAAAGAAAAACACATCCATTACAAAGGTATAAAGATTATGAGCTAAGTATATCACCACAATCTATCATGCACAATTATTCAAAAGAATAACATCATTGATAATACCTTCATCTTTAAGTTCCCACAACCTCTTTAACATTATTGGTACTAAGTGAGCATTGTGATCCCTAAAAGATGCTGCAATCTCTGGGATATCCATAGCTGCAGCAAGGAGACCAATTGCATAAGTTCGCAATGGTTCTGGCCCCTTCTCAGCCCAAGAGAAGAGCCGCATGACTGTTGTTTCGGATTCATTAAATACCTGAAAAATTTGATGATATTAATATTAATACTAAGTCATAGCCACTCACTTATATATATGAATGAATTCCTTTGTAAATATTTATGTATATCTTAAATAGGTTCTACATAGTTTTCATACCTGAGGAATATCAAGGCCCATACAGTAGTCTAGAAGTAGCCTACAAGCTCCAGTATTGAGATCTTGTGAGTCTTGGCTCAATCCCAAACTTGTGAAGTAGTTGTCCACGTAGATAGTTGTTAACAAGCTTTGTCACAAAGTTATCCTTTTTAAAAAGTGCACGCAAAATCAGCCCTAATGCACATTCTGGTTCTGAAGTGACAGGATGCCGATCATCAAATGGGTCTGGATCCTGAAAATAAGAGAAAGTCTATATATAGGCTATTCATAGAAATATTATCTACATAATATTATATTATACAAACCTACCTATCTAAGACCATTTGCTATGAGTTTAATCAATAATTAAAAACTATCACTACATACTTCTTTAGAAAGTACAGTCTCTCTTCAAAGAGCTCACAAAGTTGTAAGGTTGTGTGGGCTTTGGGGGGACATGGCCTCCTCCCACTGCCGGGATCTCCTGTAGCTCCTGCT
>NW_023652258.1:0-5345 GCF_015228065.2 Penaeus monodon
CTTAATTACAAGGATTCCTTGAATCTTGAATAAGGTGATAATACGCATGAAGGGGAATGAAAAGAGAGATGTTGTTGCCTCAGAGAGATCGCATGGAGGAATGCCTGTGTCAATTTCTATTAGCCAAGAGCCCAAGGACATCCAGATGGACGTTCCCCATTGGCTGTGAGCATAAAAAGCGCACGAACTGTCCCAATCCCTAACATGGCACTGTCTTTAACAATATATATATATATATATATATATATATATATATATATATATATATATATATATATATATATATATATATATTATATATAATGTAAAGGAGGAAAGCTAAATAAATAACAAAAATATATAAAAAGAATATATATTTATGAAAAAGTATACGTATATATAAAGAAAAAAATATATATACATATACATTGAAACATCTGCAACTTTCTCAGGTGGGCGAAGACAAACATACAGATGAAAAATTTGCTTTTCCTTTATTCATGTTCTTACCACAAGGAGGCAGGGGGTCATGTATGGCTGATGCAACACAAAAAAGGGATACACAATGCACGTGGCAACACAGTACACTAATATGGTTCACTTCACTTAGTATTGCCAATAACTTCACAGAATGTATAAATGTTTCTCTGGGGTCAATGCTGCTGGTTGTCAGCAGTTACTCGTGACATCCTTCAAGAATCTTGATATTACTGCTCAAAATGCCTTGACCTTGATCATTCCGTCCTGACCGCCATACCCAGCATTGCTCCTTCCCCAGACAAGCTTCGAGAAGCGCCCCCCAAACAAGTGAACATCGACCTACGCATATGTAGCACTGCCCCCTCCTAAGCGGCCGTCCTCGTTCATATACACATCCTGTATAAGAAAATAATCTGAAGCAAATTCCTGCTACAAAAGTACAAAAAAAAAAAAAAAAACTCATCTGTGTCCACACATAGACACTCACATAAGAAAATAATCTGAACTGTAAAGCTATTAATATACAGAGGAAATAGTTCGGTGAGGTCTGAGCAAAGCCTGCATATCCTCCTCGGTGGAGTCCTCTGCTTGCTCCTTCAGATCATTGTCCTCCACTCTCTCTGGTTCCTGTCCGTCCTTACCACTGATGCAACCAGAGAGCCCTGCTTCTCCCTCAGACACTCCTACATCATCCTCTTGGCCTCCCTGCGATGACACCTCTCTGCCCTAGGTAAAGTGGGCATCACGGTGGTACTCCCAAACTGTCTGCATGGACCACACACGCCCTCTTTCCATGCAAATAGCGAATATGAAATGTCACTTCAGACACCGTTCCAAATGGTTTTAAGGTCCTTCCCAAGGGCTCTGAAGCTTTGGTGATTTCCCTTCATGGGTTGTGTAGCCATATTAAATCTACTTGAAAATTAGAAGCATCGGCATTCCGATTATAGTGATGATGCATAGTCTCTCCTGCAAACTTCAGGTGATCCTTCACATGGTGATGTACTTCTTCAAGTTTGCTTCTCATGGAAATGGCATACTCAGTAATTTCAGTAAGCAGTTCCCCATCAGGAAGGCGCCCAGTCACCACATCACCAGGTAGTCTCAGTTCCCTCCCAAGCATCAGCCTCTTAGGGCTGTACGTAGTAGCTTTGTATTCAGGAGAACGATAAGCCATTAGTAAGAGCAAGCTTGTGGTCCACTCTGTCCTTCCGTACAATACTTAACGAGCTCCTGTATGATGGTACAGTTAAAACACTCCACCATTCCATCTGACTGTAGTCGCAAAGATTTGGTGAGCTTCTTCCGGATCCCCATTAGCCTGCAACACTCCTGAAACACTACAGACTCCCTTCCCTGGTCTGAAGATAACTCACTAGGGACTCTGAATCAAGAGAAGACCTGCCCCAAAAAGACTTCAGCCAGTGTTGTTGCTTCATGGTTGCGAATGGCAAAAACTTCTGGCCACTTTGTAAAATAATCCATGACAACTAAAATAAAACTGTTACCGGACCACTATTCTTTCTATTGGTGTTCCTACTCAGTAGACTTGTAGTGGTGCTTTCCCTTCTCTGCAGGTTCCTTCTTGGCATTGCATGTCATGCAAGTTCTGCATCTCTCTTGCACATCCTGAGATATACCAAACCAATAGAATCTTTGCCTCAACCGACTTGGGGTCTTGTTAATGCCTAGGTGGTCACTTGCAACATTATTGTGCACTTCCTGCATCAGCCTCACTAGCATTTTACCTGAAACTACCAACTGCCAGAACTTAACCCATCCATCTGTCTTCACCCACTTCTGGCACAGAATGCAATCCTCTATCTTGAGGATGTCCTAGTCATGCCAGTAAGCCTGGCTTGCTTCCATCCATCTTATGATTGGGTCGATATCTGGATCTCGCAGTTAGCCTCCCTCATTTGTTGACCATCAATATAATCTTTAATGAATCCTCTTGTAAGTTTCAACAGACTCCTTCCTGCTACAATGTTGGCAAGCCAATACATCAGCACTGATATGGGTTCGGCCTGGTCAATGTTCCACTGTATAGTCATGTTGGTCCAGCTTCCCAATCCAGGGTTTTTCAGGGTCTTCAACCAATCAATAGCATTATGATCTGTGCGAACAGTTAACCGGGCACTATACAAGTAAAGGTGGAAGTGATCAAGGCTTTATACTATGGCCAGTAACTCCTTCCATGTCACGCTCAGCTTAATTAAATTTGCTACTATAGTATGACACTATACTCATGATCATCCTTCTCCTAACCCCTTAGCACTAGCATCACAGTCTAGGATGTATGGGCAGCTTGGGTCAGGATAAGACAGAACTGGTGCATCTGTCAATGCCTTCTTCAGTAGATCAAAGGCTTTCTTGTACTGCAAGCTCTACTTAAACTGTGTTCCTTGGCCATTTGATGTGGCAATACAGGCAAAGTTTTTCACAAATCTGTAGTAAAAAGTGCAGAATCCAAGGAAGCTCTGGCAATATCCTCACAGCAGCAACCCTTCCAGGATCTGTCTTCACCCCTTCACTACTTGCCACATGTCCAAGGAGTGGCACTTTCTGCTGTAACAGAACACACTTCTTGGGGTTCAGTTTTAGGTTAGCTCCCTAAATAGCTGGAAAAATTCCTCGGGCCTTTGTAACTTTGTCAAATGTCCTTCCAAACACAATGACATCATCTAAATAGACAACAGAGGTTTTCCGCTGCAAGCCATCAAGCACACGCCCCATGAGCCGTTCAAAGATGGCTCGGGCATTACACAAATGGCATGACTTTGAATTGCCACAAACCTTGGCCAAATGACATCTGCACCTAATGGAATCCTGACTTCCAATCCAGTGGAGACAACCACTTAGTAACCACCAGTGCATCTAAAATGTCATCCACACGAGGGTAAGCATCCATGATGGTGACTTTATTGGCAGCGCGGTAGTCAACACAGAAACATCGAGAACCATCCTTCTTCACCATTACTACCGCTAATGACCAAGGACTATTTGACTTCTCTACTACCCCTTGTGCTACCGTTTCAGAGACTGCTTCTTCCATCTCACGTTGTTGTACAGGTGATATCCTTTTCGGGGTATGCTTGATAAGGCTACTATTGCCAGTATCGCTCTGGTGTGTCACTTTGTCTATGCTTCCTATGTCCAAGTCTCCCTTGGAGAAAATGTCTGCATAAAGGCACAGCAACTTCTGTAGCTTCCCTACTTACTCCTCTGTCAAGCACTGGATGCTCCTCTGCAGATTTAGGTGCTCGGGTACCTTGATTCTTGAAATCTGGGCACAAACTTTCTTTACCATAATTTTTTCCTTGACTAGGGGCACCTCTATCTCTCCCACTAGCAGAGCTTCCTTCTTGAAGTCGATGCATGCCTGGCTCTGTGCGAGAAAATCCAATCCTAGAATGCATAGATCCTCCACGTCTGCCACATACACTGAAGGTTTGTATTCCTGGCTACCCACCCCTATCAGCATCTCCCTGGGACCTCTTAGTGGTACACAGTGCCCAGTTACACCATACATCCGACTTGATGCAAGAGGAAGGTCCTGCAGAACAATGTTACTTTTTTTTGGGAAAGTTCTCTCTGCTCCAGTGTCATTTCTTAAATGGCAAGGCCTTCCATCAATCATACCCTCAACTTGTACCACACCTGTGCCTGTGCAACAGCAATTCAACTCAATGGTACTGGCTGGTGATGCGTCCCAACTCCCAGCCCCCCGTGGTCTGCTGTGGGCGCTCCTTTGACATATGGCCCAACTGGCCACATCCCCAGAAAGGCTGATACTCATATGACACATTCTCTGTGGACTTACTCCTCTTGGACTTGGTGCACTCCTGTCTTCTGTGTCCTTGCTCGCCACACATCCAGCACTTGCTCTTAATACCCTCATATTTGGGTTCTCTCTGGCGCTTGTCTGTCTGTGCATGCCGAACCTTGATGTTTTGTTGGTTCTTCTGATACCTCTGCCCTAATATATATATATATATATATATATATATTATATATATATATATATATATATATATTATATATATATATATATGCATATATATATATTATATATATAATATATATATATAATATATCATATATATATATATATTATATATATTATATATATATATATATATATATATATATATATATATATATTAATATATATATATATAATATTCTAATATATTATATATATTCTATATATATATATATATCTTATATATATATATATATATATATGCATATATTATATATAAATCTATATATTATATATATATATTATATATATATATATATATATATATATAATATAATATTAGGGCAGAGGTATCAGAAGAACCAACAAACATCAAGGTTCGGCATGCACAGACAGACAAGCGCCAGAGAGAACCAAATATGAGGGTATTAAGAGCAAGTGCTGGATGTGTGGCGAGCAAGGACACAGAAGACAGGAGTGCACCAAGTCCAAGAGGAGTAAGTCCACAGAGAATGTGTCATATGAGTATCAGCCTTTCTGGGGATTTGGCCAGTTGGGCATATGTCAAAGGAGCGCCCACAGCAGACCACGGGGGGCTGGGAGTTGGGACGCATCACCAGCCAGTACCATTGAGTTGAATTGCTGTTGCACAGATGCAGGTGTGGTACAAGTTGAGGGTATGATTGATGGAAGGCCTTGCCATTTAAGAAATGACACTGGAGCAGAGAGAACTTTCCCAAAAAAAGTAACATTGTTCTGCAGGACCTTCCTCTTGCATCAAGTCGGATGTATGGTGTAACTGGGCACTGTGTACCACTAAGAGGTCCCAGGGAGATGCTGATAGGGGTGGTAGCCTGGAATACAAACCTTCAGTGTATGTGCAGACGTGAGCATTGACGTC
>NW_023652259.1:0-5344 GCF_015228065.2 Penaeus monodon
AGTTTAGTCCATTCGAATCGGCGCTTGAAAGATTTTTAAAATGAAGACCCTTTTATTCTCTGCTCCGAAGCGTTAGATAAACGTATTAATCTTCTGGTTTTTGTATTGCCCAAAATATATATACTACTTCTACATTTTTTCACCATGTATATGCATCCTTCTATTGAACATAAACTTTTTCTGTCCAACTTTCAGACTTTTATCTAGTCAGATTGTTTGAAAAGTGTTGCATTTCTTTTGCTGACTTGCTGAAGAGAACAATATTGCTGGCAATAGATTGTTTAGAGGGTTCCCTATTCTGATACCGTGTGTATTTGAAATCGGGGTTTGGCTTTCCGTCTCCAGTCGGCGAAAGCCATACGGTTGACTTATGCAAAACAAAAAATAAATGAAAAGCAGGAGCAGTATATTTTTTCAGGCGCCTGATGTCATGAAGAAATAAAACTTTCGGAAAGAAATGATATACAGGATGATTCTGAGATGATGAAGACAGTGACACTAGAAACTAACAGTAGTTACAAAAAAATAACAGTAACGGTAGTGTAATGTGATACTACAAATCAAAGAAAGATGCAAAACAATAAGAGATTCTCTCTCGCAAACACCATTATATCTGGCGCGCTTCAAACCAGGTCATCACCTCGTGACGATTAACCTTTTCGACTCCAGCAGTCACAAGTTCAGAAGCCGGGGCAGGTCATAGTCGAATCTCGCGGAAAATTGCAATCATGAGATGAACTACAATTAATTTCAGGAAAGGCAGCATTCGCAGAAAGAGGCGCGAAGTAGAGGAAGGGAGAGATGCTGAAAAAACAGTAATATGAGTAATATATCAGAATTCAGTCGAGGATGGAAAATGCAGAAGATTGTAACACGAGACAGATGAAAGGAAAAGACAGAAAAAAAAAAGGCATTCATAAACGACGTGTACTAGATGTAAAGATTTTCTGAGCTGTTTCAAATCATTTCACATCCCTTCGACTATTAGATGCGTATCACGAAAATGCATGAAAGCATATTCTTTCTTTATACCAGAGTCTCCCCATCTTCATCTTTTTCCCCTGTAATTTCGACACGAGAAATGAACGTTGAACTCATCCCCCGCGACTTCCTCGCATGTCTTCCTGCCGGGCGTGTGAGGTACACACAACAGGCCTCCTGCTAACGGGACCCCGGCTCCTCCTATTGGCATTGTTTTTTCCCCGCCCGCACAGCCTTTCTTCTGTCCGCCCGCGTCCTCAAAATCTCATTTCGTTTTGTATATCATCCCTGTTTCCTTTTCCCTATAATAGATTCCCTTCTGCGCACTCTGTGCACCCCTGTGACTTTTTGCTGCCCCTTTATCGTGGTGCCATTTCTCACTGCCCGCGGCATTTTGCTAATTTCCATATATATTTTATATATATATATATATATATATATATAAAATATATATATTTTATATTATAATATATATTTTATATATAACAACCACACACACCACACACACACACACACACACACACACACACAACCACACACACACATATATATATATATATATATATATATATATATATATATATATTATATATATATATATATATATATATGTATATATTATTATCCGTTTGAGAAAATAGAAAAAGAAAGAGAGAGAAGGGTAAATGGGGGAGATAGAAAAACAAACGCAGCATTAGAATGATAGACAGCTAGGACAGTTTGTTTAAAACAGACAGAGGGGCGGGGAATGCAAACATATATATACAGAAGAAGACGTGTGAAAAATAAGACATGGTTTGCTCTTGCCGGCGAGGTAAAAACATGCCCCGTCTGTCAGCTTTCTGTAAGGGAGTCCAGGACCATTTTTCCAAGTAGTTGAAGACGCAAATAATCCACACGTGGGATGCTTTGTTCCATCAAACGGGCCCACAAGGGTTCACTGCATACTCTGGCGTTAATACCTTGATACATCCAACATCTTATGAAAAAGCATAATGCCTCACGAATCTTTTCCGTCAACAATGACAGAGCGAATAAGGCAACAAAATCTTAGCTCAGTAGCGTGCGACTCCGAGTAACATTATCCAGTTTTTGATTGCAATGAGACTAAATACGATAAAAGTAGGTAGCAAAAAGAGGCGGGAGAGCAGAATTGCACGGAACGAAAATAAAAATAACAAAAACCAAAATCGGAAGGGACCCAGAATTCTGCTAAGAGAACTGGATCGCACTTTAACCCTTTCCCCCGGGAGAGAGATACCCAGGTACACACCCAGCTTCGAAAGGCAGGACATTCCACCCGCCACGGTAACCTTTACCGCGAATACATCGCAGCGGCAGCATCTTCAATCTCTCTCCCCTCCTCTCTCTCTCTCTCTTCTCTCTTCTCTCTCTCCTCTCTCTCTCTCTCCTCTCTCTCTCATTTTGTTGCTATTTTTTATCTCAAAGGGTTTGTTCCCCATTTCATGTGTTTTGCGTTACGCTTAAGGAAGACAAATATTGGGGGTAAAGTCCCCTTCAATTTTAGAGTTTGTCATGAAATATCACATATATGCTACCTGGGAAGGAACTGTACAAAAGACAAAAGAATTCTTATTTTCATTTTATGCTAACTTGATTCCTCGATGCACCCGGCCGGTCAAAGAGAGTGCAGCTTATACGAGTAAGTTAGTAATATCAACCGCAAAGTATTTGTCATCTCTTGTCAATTGACATCAACCACATCGTGATGACGCCATCACTGAATTCTTAACTTGTGATGCTGTGTCATCCTTCACTTCCTGGTCAGCACAAAATGAAGCCACGCTGTCCCTAATGACATGGGCAGGAAACCTGGTATGCCCAGTTGGTAACGGTACTTCAGCCGGGACTAGGGCTATGGGGCATCTCGCCTGATCAAGGTTGCTCTCAGGCCGACTCACATGATAAACAGATACCTATTTTGTGTCCGGAATTGGTTTGTATACTGTAAAATGCAAATAGGGTGAAACAAAGGGCGATTCTACAAATTACAGGCCCTCGTACTCCTTGGATACACGGACATCCTCACAACGAACATCCGTTTACACGCACACATTTATAATGTATATATACACAGGGAAACCTCTTCAAATATATGTTAACGTACATACACCACAACTGGTATAAAGAAGCTTACATGCTATTAAACATGTAAGTGTTAATTGTGCCACAATCCCTTGCCGAACGCCTTCCTCGCGAGGAACAGTTTATCCTGGGACGGTCCCCATGACGACACCAGCCAAAGTAACGGTACATTCTACCCAGCATCGCCTTCCCCTTCTTTACCCCCCACCCAACCTGCCTTCCCCCCCCCCCTTCCTAACCGCCCACTCCCTCTCCACCTTGTCCCACTCCGGCATATCCACGACTGCATTCGTTAGCAGTCGTTGTACCCAATACCTTAACGCATGCTTTTGCAGGGGTCACGCTAGAAACTGAGATTCTACTTATCATTATTGTTATTATTATTTTTTTAGATATTTATTATTATTATCATCATCGTTACCAATACTTTTTTTCATTTTATTATCATTATCATTAATATTCTTTTTATCAATTTGTTTGGCTATATATATGCTTTTCAAGCTGTTTTTTTATCCATTCCCCTGTCTATTAGTTACTGTATCGTTTTACCTCTGTTTGTGTCAAAAGAAACATTTTCATCTCCAACCTTATCTGACAACTTTTCCCCAAGTCAAAAAACTTGCACTGACACTTGAACTTCTTGCTGAAGCGCTCACTGCACGTGTGTGGTATCGCATCATGTATAAAAGATTTCAAGTATGATGTCAATAACTCTTCATTTCGCTCTATTCTTCAACGAATATGGTCTAACATTTTTCTCTTTAATATTTAAAATGAATGGGATGTGAATAACCGTATGGTGATGATGTTTATCATAACTAATAAGTAAACACAATTTGCTACAAATTTTAGGGAGAGGTAAACACATTTGTTTCTTGTGTCCCGCTGTGACATAAAATTCAACAAAGAACATGATGATAAAATACCGAAAAAAACAAGGGAGAAAAATGTGAAAAGGAGGGGTAGAGGGTATCGTACAAAAAAAAAAGAATCTTGTCTGTATATGTTATATAAGGTAATACACACAAACACAACACACACACACACACACACACCACACACACACACACACACACACACACACACACACACACACAACAACACACACATAGGTACACACCCCACCCAACACATATATATATAAAATATATATAATATATATAAAATATTATATATATATATATATAATTATATATATATATTTTATGTAGATAGATAGATAGATAGATAGATATTAATTTATAAAATATATATTCATATACACATACAATATACATGCTATATATATATATATATATAATATATATATATATATATATATTATTATAATATATACATAATATAATGTAAATATATATATACATATCTATCTATCTATCTATCTATCTATCTATCTATCTATCTATCTATCTATATCTATCTATCTATATATATATGGGATATGCAAAATGTGTGTGTGTGTGTGGGGTGTGTTTTATATAATATAAATAGATAAAAAAAAAAAAAAAAAATATATATATATTTACATATATTACATATATATATATATATATATATATATATATATAATATATAATATATATATATATAATATATATATTATAATATATATTATTAAAATATATATATTATTTTTTTTACATACACCCACACACACACACACACACACAAACACACACCATATATATATATATATAATATGTATTTTTTTTTTTTTTTTAGTATTATATTTATATATATATACATATATACTATATCTATAATTATATACATATATATATATATAATATTACTATATATATTATAAGATATTAATATAAAAAAATAAAACATATCATAATATATATATATAAAAATATATATATATATAATATATATATATATATATATAAAATTGGTGTGTTGTTGTGTATATGTGTGTGTGTATGTGTATGTTGTGTGTGTTGTGTGTTTTGTGTGTGTGTGTGTGTGTGTGTGGTGTGTGTTTTGTGTGTGTTTTACCTTTTAAACAAAAAGACAAGATTCTTTTTTTTTTTGTCTTTCCCTCTACCCCTCCTTTTCACATTTTTCTTCTCCCTTGTTTTTTGGGTATTTTACATCATGTTTCTTTGTTGTGTTATGTCCAAACGGGACAAAAAAAATTTTTTTTCCTCTCCCTAAAATTTGTATCAATGTGTTCACTTTTAGTTATGATAACCTCATCACCCTACTGTTATCAACCCTCTCATTTAAATTTAAAAAAATTTCCTTTCGTTTT
>NW_023652260.1:0-5344 GCF_015228065.2 Penaeus monodon
TTTTATATTATTTTTTAAATTATTCATTTCTACCAGTAAAAATAATATAATGATAATTAACAATAATGATATTAAAAAATAATATATAACATTCGATATTATAAATTATACTTATTTATTATTATTATTTTTATTAATATTATTTTTTTCATAATATTTTTGAATAATAATAATAAAATAATATAATAATAATAATAATAATAATAATAAATAAATATTAATAATAATAATAATAATAATATATAATATATAATAATGATAATATAATATATAATATGAATATAATAATAATGATAATAAATATCATAATGTTATCCAATTCATTTATCTATTTCTCATCTATTTATCTATTATAGATTATAGTAATTCAGGTAATTATTATCATTATTACCTATAATCGCCAGAATCATAATGAATGGAAAAACGTATTGTTGGAGTCTACTCTCAAAAGGCTATATTTCGCTAGATTTTGCCGCTTTTTTCGACGTTTGGATTTTTTTTCTTTTACCTTTTTTTTTATTATATGGACACATTCCTGTTATTATCATCATTATTATCATTATTATCATCATTATTATCGTTTATCATCATCCATTATCTCATTCATTATATCATTATCATCACATTATCATCATTATTGCAATTATTATCATATTATTCAATAATTATCATTATTATTGCAATTCTTGCAGTTTATAATATATATTTTTACTTTATACTAAAGAACAACTACAGTAATAATGTAATAGACAATAATTATAACAATAAATTCGTTTTTTAGAATCATATTTATATCATTTTTTTAATTATACGTTATTACTGTAATTATTACTGTTAGTAATGAGTATTTTTACATTATACTACAGTACAATAATAATACTGATTTATACAACTGATATTACATAACACTATTATAACAATTACGTATTTATTATATTATCCTTATTAATTATTATTATTGTTTATTATTACATTTTCTAATTATATTTTTTGGCATAAGACTACTAATTAAGTAATAATATAATAATATAATAATATAATAATAATCCTATAATAATAATAGATAATTAATAAAAGAATAATGATAATAATGATAATAAGAAATATGATATAATAATGATAATATAATAATACTAATTAATCATCCAAATGTTATCGCGTCTCTTTATTCTCACTTTTTAATCATCTTTTGTCATGATTAATAGAATTCAGGTAATTATGTACATTATTACCATAATAATTGCCAGAATCATCATGAGTGGAAAAAACGTATTTGGAGTCTACTCTCAAAAGTGCTTACTGTTTTCGCTAGATTTGCCGCTTTCGACTTTTGGGATTTTTTTTCTTTTACCTTTTTTTTTATTATTATGGACAGCATTCCTGTTATTATCCATCTTATGATACATGATTATCATCATATTATCGTTATCATCATCATATCATCATTATCATCATTATCATCATCATTATAATCATTATTGCAATTTATTATCATCATTATTGCAATAATTATCATTATTATTGCATTATTGCAGTTATATATATATTTTTTTACATCTATACTAATAACACTACAATAATAAATTAAATGAACCCTATATTAACACATATAACGTTTTTATATCCTTTATTTATATCATTATTTTATTAATATCGTATTACTGTACTTATTACTGTTATAATGATATTTTTAACAATTCTACTACAGTAAAATAATCATACTGATAATTATAGACATATGGAATTAATAACATATTATAACAATTGGTATTATTATAATTATACTTATTATTATTAGTAATTGTTATTATTACGTTATAATATATTTTTTGGCAATAATACTAATAATTAAAGTAATAATGATAATAATATAATAATAATAATACTACTAATAAATAATAATAATAAGATATAGTAATAATAATGATAATAATGATAATATTATAATAATGATAATTAACTAATGAAAATATACTACTAATACTCATCAATGTTTATCCAATTCTCTTTATTCTCACTATTATCATCAATTATTTCATGATTAATAGAATTCGTGTAATTATTCATTATTACCCTAATAATTGGCCAAAATCATCAAATGAATGGAAAAAACTCCATTTGGAATCTACTCTCAAAAGGCTATATTTTCGCTAGATTTTGCCGCTTTTTTTCGACTTTTGGATTTGTTTCTTTTACTTTTTTTTATTTAGATGGCACATTCCTTTATTTCATCATTATTAGCATGATTAATCATCATTATTATCCGTTTATCATCATCAGTATCATATTATCATCATTATCATCACTCATTATCATCATTATTGCAACTATTTATCATCATTATGGCAATATTATCATTATTATTGCAATTATTGCAGTTATACTTTATATTTTTACCATCTATACGGATAACAACTACAATAGTAATTAGTATAACATCATAATAACAATAATACGTTTTTATAATCATTCTTTATATCATTATTTTAGATTAATCGTTATTACTGTGAATTTATTACTGTATATGATTATTTTTACAATTATACTACCAATACAAATAATAATCATGATAATTACAACAGAATTATATTAATACCAATATTATAACGATTGGTATTATTTATAATTATACTAGTATTATGATTATTGGTTATTATTTACATTTATAATAATCTTTTTTGGCAATAATACTAATCCTTAAAGTCTGATAATAATCTATTAATAAGAAAATACTAATAATGCATAATACTCATAATATATAATCATAATACTATTTAATTGATAATGAATATAATAATGATCATAATGATAATATAATGTATAATATGTAATAATACTAAATAATCATCAATGTTATCCAGATTCTCTTTATTCTCCACTTTTATCATCATTATGTCATGGATTAATAGAATTCAGGTATTATTATCATTATTTACCCTAATAATTGCCATAATCATCAATGAATGGAAAAACGTCATTTTGGAGTCTACTCTCAAGGCTATATTCGCTAGATTTTGCCGCTTTTTCGACTTTTTGGATTTTTTTTTCTTTTACCTTTTTTTTTTAATTATTATACTGGACACCATCCCTGTTATTATCATCATATTATCATGATTATCATCAGTATTATCGTTATCATCATCATTATCATCATTATCATCATTATCACATCATTATCATCATTATTGCAATTTAATGCATTTATTGCAATAATTATCATTAATTAAATTGCAATTATTCAGTTATATATATATTTTTACATCTATACTAATAACAACCACAATACTATAGTGAATAACCATAATAATAACATAATACGTTTTTTCTAATCATTATTTAGATTCATTATTTGATTATCATCGTTTATTACTGTAATTATTAACTGTTATAATGATTATTTTTTACAATTATATACCAGTAAAAATAATAAATAATGATAATTATAACCCTAATGATATTAATAACAATACTATAGCATTGGTATTATTATAACATTATACTTATTATTATTATTATTGTTATTATTCAGTATAATATATTTTTTTTTGGCAATAATACTATAATTAAAGTAATAATCATAATAATAATAATAATAATAATAATATTATAATAATAAATAATAATAATAATAATAATGATAATAATGATAATACTAATAATCATCAAATTATCCAGATTCTCTTTATTCTCACTTTTATCATCATTATTGTCATGATTAATAGAATTCAGGTAATTATTATCATTATTACCCTAATAATTGCCAGAATCATCAAATGAATGGAAAAAACGTCATTTTGGAGTCTACTCTAAAAAGGCTATATTTCGCTAGATTTTGCCGCTTTTTCGACTTTTGGATTTTTTTTCTTTACCTTTTTTTATTAATATATGGACACAATTTCCTGTTATTATCATCATTATTATCATGATTATCATCATTATTATCGTTATCATCATCATTATCTTTCTTATCATCATTATCATCATCATTATCATCATTATTGCAATTATTATCATCATTATTGCAAATTTACATTATTATTGCAATTATTGCAGTTATAATATATATTTTTACATCTATACTAATAACAACTACAATAATAATAGTAATTTAACAATAATAATAACAATAATAAGGGTTTTTATATCATTATTAATACATTATTTTAATTATATCGTTTTTTACTGTAATATTACTGTTATAATGATTATTTTAAAATTTAAATACTACAGTAAAAATAATAATAATGATAATTTTAAAAATATAATTTTTAATAACAATTTTTATAACAATTGGTATTATTATAATTATACTCATTATTATTAAATTGGTTTTTTTACATTTAATATATTTTTTGGCAATAAAAAATTAAATAAATAATAAAATTAAATAATAATTAAAATAATTATATAATAATAATTAGATAATAATAATTAATAATAAATAAATAAAAATGATAATAATGATAATAATGATAATAATGAAAAACTAATAATGATAAATAGTAATAATTTTCTATAATCATCAAATTTATCCCCAAATTCTCTTTATTCCCCTTTTATCATCATTATTTCATGATTAATTAGAATTCAGGTAAAATTTATCATTATTACCCTAATAATTGCCAGAAAACATCAAATGAATGAAAAACGTCATTTGGGGGGGGTCTACTCTCAAAGCTATATTTCCTAGATTTTTTCCGCTTTTTTGACTTTTGGATTTTTTTTTTTTTCCTTTTTTTATTATTATGGCACAATCCTGTTATTATCATCATTTTATCTGATTTCATATTATATCGTTATCATCACTTTTCATCTTTCACTTATCACACATTTTCATCATTATTGCAATTATTATCATCATTATTGCAAAAAATTTTTCATTTTTATTTCAAATTATTTCAGTTAAAATATTTTTAATCATACTAAAAACAACTACTAATAAAAGTAATAACAAATAATAACAATATAACGTTTTTAAAATTATTTTTTTATCATATTTTAATTTTAAAATCGTTATTTCTGTAATTATTTTGAATGATTTTTTTACATTTACCCATAAAAAAATATAATGATAAAATAACAAAAGATTAATAAAATTTAACAATTGTATTATTATAATTAACTTATTTTTATTATTTTGTTATTATTTCAGTTATTAATTTTTTGGCAAAAAACTAATATTAAAGTAATAAAAATAAATAATAATAAAAATAATAATATAATAAATATAAAAATAATAAAAATAAGAAAAAATAAAAAAATGAAAAAAATGATAACAAAGATAAATAATAAAAATAATATAAATTTTTAATTTTTTTTTCTATTTTATCATCAATTTCAGATT
>NW_023652261.1:0-2500 GCF_015228065.2 Penaeus monodon
AAACCTACCCACCTAACCCAAACCTAACCTAAACCTAACCTAATCTAACCACCCTAACCCAAACCTAACCCAAACCTAACCTAAACCTAACCAAACCTAACCCAAACCTAACCCAAACCTAACCCAAACTTAACCGAACCCTAACCTAAACCTATCCTAAACCTAACCTAAACCTAACCTAAACCTAACTAAACCTAACCTTAACATAACCTAAACCTAAACCTAAAGGTATCCTTGCTTTTTGCAAACGTAACGTAACCTAATATATATATATATATATATATATATATATATATATATATATATATATATATATATATATATATATGTGAGTGTGTGTGTGTTTATGTGTGTGTGTGTGTGTGTGTGTGTGTGTGTGTGAGTTTGTGTGTGTGTGTGTGTGTGTGTGTGTGTGTGTATGTACATATATGTATATACGGGCTCAATATGTATATATATATATATATATATATATATATATATATATATAATATATATATAATATATATTATATATATATATATATATATATATATATATATATATATATATATATTATATATATAATATATATATATTATATATATTCCTTTGTAATATATAATATATATTATCATACTATATATATATTCCTTTTGTGATATATACTATATATGTATTATATAATATATATATATATATATTATATATATATTATATATATATATATATATATATATCTATATATATACTAGATAATAATATTATATTGTGGTGTGTGTGTGTGTGTGTGTATGTGTGTGTGTGTGTGTGTGTGTTGTGTGTGTGTCTGTGTCTATGTTGTGTGTGTTCGTCTTTGTGTGTGTGTGTGTTCGTATGTGTTATGTGTGTGTGTGGTGTGTGTGTGTGTGTGGTATGTTTGTGTGTGTGGGTCTAGTGATATATATATATATATATATTATATATATAATATATATTAATACGTATATATACATACACAACACACACACACACGAACACACATTACACACACAGATATAAATATATTCTTCTTGTTCTTTTAACAGTAGGTTCATGTCGACCGCGTGGTGAGAGCATTGTACGGAATTGTAGTTTTTCATGTTGTGATTCTCTTTGAGTGAGTACAGTGGTAGGGTCACAAGTTCCTATCCACGGAGAGTGCCGTCTTTACCGATTAGTAATCATTCTTCTATTTTTATCCGGGCTTGGGACCAGCACTGACTTGGGTTGGGTTGGCCACCCATTGGCTAGGTATGCAATCGAGGTGAAATTCCCCTTGCCCAGAGAAATATGCGCCGGCCGGTGACTCGAACCCTCGAACGCAGATTGCCGTCCGTGGCAGTATGTAGAGAGAGAGAGAGAGAGAGAGAGATTGTATGTTGTGTGTGTGTATGTGTATATATATATGTATATAAACATATTATATATTATGTATGTATTTGTATATATATATATATATATATATAATATATATATATATATATATATATATATATAGTAATATTATTAATAACACATCAAATGTTTATCCAAATTCTCTTCATCTCACTTTTATCATCAGTATTGTCATGATTCATAAATTCTGGTAATTATTATCATTATAACCCTAATACTTGCCAGATCGATCAAATTAATGGAAAAACGTCATTTCGGAGTATACTCTCAAAGGTCTATATTTCGCTAGATTTTGCCGCTTTTTGTCGAACGGTTGGGGATTTTTTTTTTATTTACCTTTTTATTATATATGTACACATTCCTGTTATTATCATCATTTATTATCATGATTATCATCATTATTATCGTTATCATCAATCATTATCATCATTACATCATCATTACATCATTATTCCAATTATCATCAATTATTGCAATTATTATCATTATTATTGCAATTATCGCAGTTATAATATATACTTTTAACATCTATGCTAATAACAACTACAATATAATAGTAATAACAATAATATAAAATATAACGTTTATTAAAAATTTTTATATTATATTGGCAATTAATATCGTTATTACTGTAATTATTACTGTTATAATAATTATTTTTACAAATTATCCTACCAGTAAAATAATAATAATGATAATGATACCAATAATACTCTTAATACATATTAAACAATTTAGTATTATTATAATTATACTTATTATTTTATTCTTATTGCTATTATTACAGTTATAAATATATTTTTTTGGCAATAATACTAATATTAAAATAATAATAAATAAAATAATAATAATAATACTAAGAATAATAATAATGATCATAATGATAATAAATCATGATAATAGTAATACTCTGAATAATCATCAAATGTTACCAAATTCTCTTTATTCTCACTTTTATCATCATTATTGTCATGATTAATAGAATTCTGGTTTATTATCATTATTACCCTAATACTTACCAGAATCCTCAAAGAATGAAAAAACGTCCGTTGTTGGTGTACTCTCAAAAGCTATATTTTCGCAGATGAGATTTTGCCGCTTTTTC
>NW_023652262.1:0-5343 GCF_015228065.2 Penaeus monodon
CTTTGCAATGGGGGTTTTAGTATTTTGCAATGCAATCTTCACCCATCATCATCATCATATCATCATCATCATATCATCATCATTCATAAATTCATCATCTCACATTTCATCATCATCATCATCATACCCTATCACCACCACCAACCACCACCACCAAATCACACTATCCCCATCACATCATCTTCATCTTCATCCAAATCTTCTTCCTTCACTTCATTTCATCTCACACATCACCATCATACACCATCACCATATCTCATCATCCAAAACCACCCCCCAAAAATCATCACATCACATCATCTACCATCCCACCATCACCATCACCATCACCATCATCATCTTCACCTTCGCCTTCACTATTATCGCTCTCACCATTAAAACGGCAATAATTGTCTCTAATCGTGTTTGCATCTCCGTTGTGTTCCGGCCCTAATAAAGTTTCCCCTTAAAAGACGGTTGCGAGTTGCTCTAACTGTCACACAAATGTATTTTCAAATCCGTCATCCGAATTGGTCGCTTTATGGCGGGTCGTTGGCTTTATCTCTTCCCTGATTGGTCGAAAGCACCTGGACACGAGTTTGCACGTGACCCGTCAAGTGAGAGCAGGGCTGTGATTGGCTGGCGAGGAATAAAGCCAGTAAAATGACGAATTCGCTGATATTAGTCGTCCTTTTAAACTTTTATGTTGAATCTAGCGTAAGCAGTGGCTGCGAGTTGGGAATCGAAGGGATGAGGCGTGTCCTCAATGGTTTTCATTTGGCGTGTGCGTGGGTGTGGTGTTTGGGGCGGTGGTGGCATGTGCGTGCGTGTGTTTTTTTTTTTAGAAAATGCCTTTGAATGGATTATGAATGAGCCTAGACTGCTGTAAATGTGTTGAAGTAAAGTAGATTTCATGGCAGAAGGTATAGAGGTCATTCCATAAACTTTTATTCCCTGAATGGAACTTTCTCATCAAACCAAATTTAGGTCAGGAGTAACTGCGAAAATAATGAAGATTATTGGAATGATAACATTGATAATCCTTCCTTCTTTGCCCCTTTTCCTTCCCCTTTGGCTCTCACCCCTCCCCCTCCTCCTCCCCTCCCCCTTTGCCCCCCTTTTCCCCCCTTTTTCCCCCCCTTCCCCCCCCCCCCTTTCCCTTTTCCCTTTTCCCCCCCCCTCCCCCCCCCTCTTCCTCCCCGCTTCCTTTCTCCTCTCCCCCCCCCCTCCCCCTTTCTTCTTCCTCTTCTCCCCTCCCCCTCCCCCTTTTGTCCTTTTCTCCCCCCCTCTTTAGCCTTCTTCCCCCTCCCCCCTTCCCCCTCCCCCTTCCCCTCCCCCTCGCTCCCCACCCACATTCCAGGACCAGGCGGCTCCGGGGCATGCAAGACATACCCAGGGCTCTCCGCTGCCCTCCCTGCTGGGTATTGAGGAATTACCCCCAAACCCCGGCCCTTTTTTTGCCAGCCCCGAAGGCCTCGTCCTTCTGCCGTCTCTTCCTTGTCCTGCCTCGTCTTCTTCCTCGTCTTTACTTCTTTTTTCGTCTTCTTAATCGTCTTGTTTCTTTCTTTCCTTTCGTTACTTCTTTTTTCTCTGTTTTCGCCTATCTTCTCTCTTCTCTTCTCTTCTCTTCTCCGAGAGAGGGAAAAATTCTCTCTCTTTCCTCTCTCTTCTCTTCTCTTCTCTTCTCTCTCTCTCTCTCTCTCTCTCTCTCTCTCTCTCTCTCTCTCTCTCTCTCCTTTTCTCTCCTGCTCTCCTCTCTCTCTCTCTCTTCCCCCACCTCTCTCCCTCTCCCCCTCCTTCCCTCTCCCCTCTCACTCAGTATAAATTTGTCATGCATGGCACCAGTATATTGGCGTAGAGCTTTAAGTGTTGTGTGTTATACAGGAGTCACGTTTTTTGAGTGTAGTGGAGCGTGGAGCTTTACCTTGGAGTCCTGTCGCGCCCCGAGTGGTGGTGAGCGTTGAAATAAGCGGGGAGGTTGAAGAGCGGGAAGGTGGGGGGGGAGAGAGAAGGGGAAAGGAGGGAAAAGGAGAGAGGGAAGGAGGGAAGGGGAGAAGAGGTAGAGAGGGAGGGAAGGAGAGGAAGAGGGGAGGGGGGAGGGGGAGAGGAAAAAGGAAAGGTAAAGGAGGGAGAGAAAGAAGGAGAAGTGAAAGGATATAAAGAGAGAATGGACGGATGAGACACAAATGGCCAAACGAGAGTGAAACGTAAACAGCCCCTCCCTCCCCCCCATTCCCTTCCTTCCCCCATCCCTCTCCCCTCCATCTCCCTTCTCCCCCATCCCTACCCTTCCCTTTCTCCATTTTCCCTCTCTCTCTCTCTCTCTCTCTCTCTCTCTCTCTCTCTCTCCTCTTTTCTCCTCTCTCTCTCTTCTCTCTCTCCCCCTCTCTCTCCTCTCTCTCTATCTCTCTACCCCTCTATCTCTCTATTTTATTTTATTTTTTCTGATCTCTATCTCTATCTCTATCTATCTATCTATCTCTATCTCTCTTCTCTTCTCTCTATTTATCTATCTTCTCTCTCTCTTTCTCACTCCATCTCATCTCTATCCTCCTCCTTTACCCTCCCCCTCCACTCCCATCTCCCCCTCCCTTCCTCTCCCACACAACCCCCCCCCCCTCGACACCCTCCGCCATCCCTCTGCAAACGAGTCTCTCTCATAACGTCACTCTTGCTACGGTTCCCCTCGAGCACGTCTGAGATGCTGCTCATGTCAACACCAGGTCGTGACTTGACAGTGGGTGAAGGGGGTAGGGAAGGAGGGGGAGGGGAAGGGGAGGGGAGGGGAAGGGAGGAGAATTGGGATGGGGGGGGGAGGGAGGCGAGATCTGAAGTTTGTTTTGCGTTTTTATTTCGGGTTTTGTTCGGTTATCTGTATCGGAGGAAGGTTTATTGTTATGATTATTGTTGTTCTTGTTATTATTATTATTATATTATTATTATTATTATTATTATTATTATTATTATTATTATTATTCAAATTTTATATTATTAATCGGAATGCATCAAAGATCGTCAGACAAACTGGGGAGGGGGGGGATGTCAGATCCCGTAAATAGAGAAAAATGAACAGCATATAGATGGTCATGATCAGGTCGTCGTATAATCGTGTAATGATGTTCATCATATGTCTCATATCATAATCGTCATTAACTCTATTTCTGTTGTCCATTCATTATCTTCTTTCTTTTCTCTTATTGTATATTTTTCTCTCTTATTATCTCTCATATTATGAAGGTTTCAGAATTTTAATTTCAATTACGTGCTCCATAAGAATGTGCGAGAGTAGAACTGGGGGGGGGGGGGTGTAGATACGTCAAAAAAAATGACGCATAGTAATGGTCTGTGATGTCGCAAAACTGTTTGCTTCCCTTAATCTCTCGCTTAAAATCATTCCCCTATTTTCTGTTCCCCCTCATCTATCACTCACCTCTCTCTCCTTCCCTCTCTCAAACTGCTCTCTTCTCCTCATCTCTCTCTCTCCATCTCATGATTCCTTCTCTCTCTCTTTCTCTCTCTCTCTTTCTCTGTTCCCGCATAGCCCTGTTTCCCTCCCTCCCTTATTTTCTCACTCTTTCTATCCCTCTCCCTCTCTTTCCCCCCTCTCTATCACCCCCCCCCCTTCCCCCAAACTCGTCTCGCCATCACGCTGCTTCTGAAGTATTGCAAGTGATTGCCTGTGATCCCCTCCCTCTCTTTTCTCTTCCTCCCCTTTTCTCTTTCTCTATCTCCCATCTCCCCTCCTTTATTCCCTCGGTTCCCCATTTTTCCTCCCTTCACTTAATCTCCTCCCTCTCTTTCTCCCTTTTTTCTTTCCCCTGTTTTCACCATCTCCCATCCTTCACCGTATCTTTCTCTCTCTTTCTCTTCCTCCTCCTTTCTCCCTGCTCCCTTTTTCTATTCTCTCTCTTTTCTGTCCTTCCTTCCCCTTCCTCCCCTCCTTCTCCCCCTCTTCCCTCCTCCCATCTTCTCCCCCCCCTTGTACTCCCCTTCTCTCTCTCTCTCCTCCCCCTCCCTTCCCTCCCCCCCCCCTTCTCCCCCCCTCCCTCCCTTCGCCGCCCCCCCGCCCCTTGTACATCCCGTTCGCTCTCAGCTTCGGATTCCACCCCCTTTTTCTCGGCCCCTTGTACTCCCCTTCTGCCTTGTTCCCCCTCCCTGCCCCTTCCTTGTACTACCCAATCTCTCTCTCTTTCCCTCCCTTCCTTCCCACTTCTCCCCCCCCCCCCGCAACAGTTTTACTCGGCGGCGCCCTCAGCTATTTAGAGATATAAACAAATGGGATGCCTTTTATATTACCTCAAGCCAGGAGCGTATTCGAACCTCGGTTTGAATTTAGATACTAAAGTGTCACAGGCGGGCTCTCTATAAAAATACAACATTCAAGTTTTTTATACTCAAACCAAAATGGTTGATTATATTTCTTGGACACGTCATTTGCGTCACAGTTTAAATGTTTTATTGTCATCTTTTAGATTAAGTTTGCCCTTCTTTCTTTGTTTTTGTTCTTTGTTCTTCTGATTCTTTTCGGAATTCGTGTTGTTCTTGTTATTCGTGTTCTATTTGCTTGGTATTTTTTGTTATTTTTGTATGTTCTCAGTGTTGTTATATATAACTATGGAAATATTATTCAGTGGTGTTTTTCAATGTTTTTTATTGTTTTTTATTGTATTATTTTTTATTATTGTTATTATTATTATTATTTATTATTATTATTGTTATTATTCTTCTTGTGGATATTTTGTTCTTCATTTTCTCCTTATTTTTTAGATAATTCCTGTTCTTGTTCTCATGAAGGTGATTTTGTTCTTTGTTCCTTCCCCTTTCATTGAGACCGTGTACTTGTTCTCCATATTTGGGGGGGGGGGGCAATGTTCTCTTTGTTATAGATCTATGAAAATGTTATTGTTGTTATTACTCTTGTTATTTACGTTTCCGCTGCAGTTTATTTTCTCTGTTGTTATTGTCATGATCATCTTATCATCTTATTCGAATTTTCATTTTGATATCATTTAAAAAAGCTAAATAAAAAAATATATATTTAACTGAGATAAAATTAACATAATTATCATGTTATTATCATTATTGCTTACTATTCTCCTTTTAATTATCATCATTAATTTGATTATTTTGTGAAGTGCTGTTTACTTTCTTTATTATTATTATTATTATTATTGTTATTATTATTATTATTATTATTATTATTATTATTTCTCTCCTTGTCGAAATAAAGTTTATGGATCACCTATTAACATTTTATCTTTTAATATTTGCTTTAAATCACTAATGCCACGAAAAGTGTCTCTATCGCAGAAAATGGGTGTTTTATAGCCTGTGATATATCAATAATAATCATTATTGTTTTTG
>NW_023652264.1:0-5341 GCF_015228065.2 Penaeus monodon
CCTTCGGATGTTAGAGGACATGAAGAAATCGAGGACAGAGCTGAGGCAGAATGAATGGAAATGATGATTATCATTATTATCGATATCATTTTTATCAGTACCTTTTGTGGTACTATTAGTATCAGTATATTGTCATTATCATTATATTACTTTTATGATTATTTCTACTGATATTATCATTACCATGATTGTTATAATCAATATTGTGATTACTACCATCATCATTATCATTCTTATCGTAATGATAAGAATGATAATGATGATGGTAGTAATCACAATATTGATTATAACATCATGGTAATGATAATATCAGTAGAAATAATCATAAAAGTAATATAATGATAATGACAATAATACTGATACTAATAGTACCACAAAAGGTACTGATAAAAATGATATCGATAATAATGATAATCATCATTTTCCAATTCATTCTGTCCTCAGCCTCTGTCCCTCCGATTTCTTTCATGTCCTCGCTAACTACATCCACGAACCTTCTTTTTGGTCTTCCTCTTTTCTCTTGCCTGGTAAACCCATCCTTAATATTCTTCTACCGATGTCCTGCACGTCTCTCCGCAGAACAGTGCCAAACCACCGAAGTCTCGCTCTCTTATTTTTCTTCCAAAGCGTCCAACTTTCTTTGTCCTGCTTATGTAGTCCTTCCTACTCCCATTTTGCATCATCACTTCAAGAGAAAATCTCAGCATCTTGACCTCAGCAGTCTCTAGCTCTGCTGTCTGTCTTTTTCGCGAATGGTAGTTTCCAGTCCATATCAAATTACCGGCCTCACCATTGTATCAAAAGTCTTCCCTTTCACTCTAGTCGATATCCTTTTGTTGCGGATCATTCCTGACACTTTCTCCGTCCTTTCCACTTTATTTGCCCCCTCTTCTTCACCTCTTTGTTGTAATCCCCATTACTCTGGACAATTGAGCCTAGGTATTTGAATTATTCTATTTTTGTCACTTCAGGCCATTGCATCACTACCTCTCTTCCATCAGCCCCCTCATTTACACCCCACACACACACACACACACACACACACACACACACACACACACACACACACACACACACACACACCACACACACACACACATGTATTCCGTCTTGATCCTACTGAGTTTCATGCCTCTTTTCTCCAGGTCTTTCCCTCCATAACTCTAGGCTTTACTCCACTTGTTCTGTCCTCTCGCTGCAGATGCCTATATCATCCGCTAACATCATCGTCCAAGGACTCCTGTCTCATCCATCAGTCTGTCCGTTGTCATTGCGAACAAGAACAGGCTCAAAGTCGAACCTTGATGTAATCCTACCTCAACTTTGAAACCCCCTGTCATCCCACTGCACATCTCACCACTGTCTCACTTCCTTAAACATATCTTGCTCTGCTCTTTTGTACTTCTCTGCCGCTCCAGACTGCCTCATACGATACCATACCTTTTCTCGTGGCACTTTGTCATAAGCATTTTTTCTAAATCTAGAAACACACAGTGCAGTTCTTTCTTTCCCTCTCTATATTTATGCATTAGCATCTCATTGCAAACAACGCATCAGTAGTACTTCTACGAAGCATGAAGCCAAATGCTGGTCACTGATTACTACCTCATTGGTCGACCTAGCTTCCAATTTTCTTTCCCAAAGCTTCATGCTATGGCTACCAGCCATAGCATGAAGCTTTGGAAAGAAAGCCTTATCCTCCATTCACAGGAGGATAAGTGTACCATGACTAGTTAAACTTTCCTGTTAAGAATCCTACTGCCATTTCTCCTAGACATTTCCATGTTTCTACTGATACATCGTCTGGACCAACTGGTTCTCCGGTTTTTTCATTCTTTGCATAGTTTTCCCCAACCCTTTTTAATTTGTTCTATTCCATTTTCCAATCTCTACCACCTCCGACCTTTCATTTTCTTCATTCATGAATTCTTTGAAGTACTCCTATCTTTTCAAAACACTCTCCACACTTGTTAATATGTTTCCATTTATATCTTTCATCACTCTAACTTATTGTCTATCTCTCCCAGCCCGGTCCCTCTATTTGGCTAGACTCTTCCTCTCCTTCCTTTGAGTCCAAACGATCGCACAACTCCTCATAAGCATTCTGCTTTTCAGCTGCTACCTCTTTTCTTTGTCTTGCGTCGTGTGTCCTTATATTCCAATCTTTCTTCATCCCCCTGAGCACCCTATTTTTTCTCTCTCTCCTACCTTTTGCTAATTTCTTTTTCTTTATATATTCTTGAATATCTTTGTCCACACCAAGTTTCTTTATCTTACTCGTATCCGGATGACATTTTCAGCACCATCTAAGCGTTTCTCTTAATACTTTTGCTGTATCTGTTCAACTAACTGGCAACTCCCCACTACCATTCAACGGACGTTTCCCTTCTTCCCTTTATTCCACTCGATAATCTTCATTCTCCAACTTCTTTGGCTCTGCTTTCATTTTCTTCTTTCTCGTTCTTAAATTACCCTACATATTACCATTCGATTTGTGTGCTACACTTTCTCCACTATCACCTTAATCCCAATCTCTATGAGACTGGGGCCTTCTCCACTTTTATACGTTTTTCTGTGTCCTTCCTTCTTGAAATAGGTACTCCCATACCTTTTCCCATTCTTTTTTTTTAAAAATTCTCCCTTTTTCCTTAAACATTCCGTCCTTTTCCGATATCTGTCCATCCCTCTTCCTCCCTAAGTTCCCTTCCCCAGCATCCCCTGTGAAATAATCCCCAAATACTCATTTTTTCTTGGGGACTACTATCATCCACTCGCCCCTGTAAATTTCTTTTTCTTCCCTCTCACGCGAAATTGGGGGGCACAATCACCAATAACGTCGGGTATACACCTTCTTTTTCCTTTTTAACCCTTCTTTTAGACACCTTTACTTCCAAAACACTTAAGTTTCTCCATCCTTCTTCTCCACATCGTTCACCCAAACGTTCCCCCTTTTTTGCCAGTCATAGGCTAACTTTAAAGGGTTTTAGTTCTCGTTTCCCTTTTTCCTCTCCATTTTTCCCCTTGTAACCTTTCTCTACTCCTCTCTTTCTCCTTGGCCATACTCTCATTTAACCGATCCTCCCGGGCCTACGTGTGGGTGGCGGTCGTTTTTAAACCCGGGGCAACACCGTCCGTATGGAAATCTATTTATGCCCATAATTGATGAGGCTGTTTTACCCGGGGTGCTCTCTGCGCCGAAACCTTTCCCCTTTTGTGAGAGCTTGCGACCGCCACTGTGAATGCACTGGTTTGTGCCCCCCAAATTTTTGGGTTAAACGATGAAAATAAAAATATATATGATGAGATGATGTGATAATGATAATGATAATGATAATGATGATGATGTGATGATGATGATGTATGATGATGTATGATAATGATGTGAGTGATGATGAGTGATGTGAGGGATGATGATATGATGGTAGTAGTGTGCATAGTAGAAAATACTAATGTAATCAAATCTAATTATAATGATAATAAATAATAAAAACAATAATAACAAATAATAATTAATAATAATAAAAAATAACAGTGATGATACTAATACTAATGAGCTAGAGGAGGAGAAACGAGGAAAAAAAGAGAGAGGGGAGAGAGAGAGGGGAGAAAGAGGGGAGAGAGAGAGGGGGAAAAGAGAGAGAAGGGGGAGAGTTTTTAAAAGAGGGGAGAGGAGAAAGAAATAGGTAGAAAAAGGAATAGAAGATAAAAAAGGGGAAATAGAAGAAGAGAGAAAAGAGAGAGAGAAAACAGATAGCAGAAAAAAGGGGGAAAATAAAAGACAGATAGAGAGGAAGAAAAAGAGATAAATAAAAGAAGAGAGAGAGAAAAACCAAAGATAGACAGAAGGAGGAAAAAGAGTAAAAAAGAAGATAGAAGAGGAGTGAATAAACAAAAAACAAAAAGAGAAAGAGATAAAAAAGAAAAGACAGAGAGAGAGAAAAGAAGAAGACAAAGAGAGAGAGAGAAAAAGAGAGAAAACTATCAAATCTATAACAGAGCAAAAAACCAGAACATCCTATTCCCCCCAAAAAAAAAACACGCCAGAAGTCCCCTTTTAAAAAAAAACCCCAGCAAAGTAAACTGTGAATTTTAAAAGGATCGTTGTGTTGGCAAAAAACCCCGTTACCTGTTAAAAAAAGCATTCAGCTTTGCCTTTTGCTTATAACTTTTAGTGACGTTTCGCAGGGGTTGTAGTCAAAGTAAAATAAATTTTAAAAACGGGGATATAAAAAGGGAAAAATTAAAAAGAAAAAAAGTTCTCTCCCAAGGTCCAATTGCTTTATTTATTAATAACTTGTAGTTTTTAAAAAATATCTTATTTTTTACTTCATTTTTTTGTGTGGGTGGGGCGCCTGCTAAGGATGGATAAAAATTCATCCCAAAGTATTTTATATTTCTTTTTCTGTATTATTTTTTAAAAAACATATGGTCCTCAAACACAGACACAAACACCAAAAACAGACACCCCACACACACACCACACACTATATATATTAATATAATATATAATAAAATATATTAAAATATATATTTTATATATATATATAAATAAATATTATAATATATAACACACATATCTATCTATCTATTTTTTACGTACATTATTACATACATATAAATATTAATATATATATATATATAAAATTATAATATATATATAATTAAATATATATATATATATGTATATAATATATAATATTATATAATATTATATTTATATATAATATAAATTTCCCTATAATACATATATAACATATACATAACATATATAAAATATTTTTTTTGTATAATATAATTTTATTATATAATATTTTTTATATTTTGTATATATATGCATTATAAACAAATGTATATATTATTATATTAAAAATATATATATATATTAATATAATATTAAAAGATAGAAGATAGATAATAGATAGATAAAAAATGAAAATAAATTGTATATGCACACACAACAAACCAACACCACACCCCAACACACACACACCCACCCCACCACACCATATTTATATATATATAAATATATTATATAATATAAATTTTATAAAATTATATATATTTTTATATATTATAATTATAAATATATATATATATATAAAATTTTATATATATATAAATAAAAAAAAAAAAATTAATATAATAAAAAAAAATAAAATAATATATATTTTTAAAATAATATATATATTTATATATTTTAATATATTAAAATATATATATATATATTTTTTTTTTAAAATTTATATTTTAAAATTTTAAATATATATATAATACATTATTTTTTTTATATATATAAATTTTTATATTATATAATATAAATTTTTATTTTATTTAAAATATA
>NW_023652265.1:0-5340 GCF_015228065.2 Penaeus monodon
TTTTCGATTTCTTTGGTGATTTTGGCAATTTTTTAGGGGTAAAAAATGATAATAAATTTCCAAATTTTTATTAATCATAACAATAAGATGATAAAAGGGGGATAAAGAGAATTTGATAACATTTGAATATTATTAAAATTATTATTATTATTATTATTATTATTATTATTATATATTATTATTATTATTATTATTATCATTGCCCAAAAAATCTATATATCTGTAATAATAACAATAATAATAATAAGTATAAGTATAATAATAATAATGCTAGTGGTTATAATATTGTTATTATTGTTATTATTATTGTTATTACTATTTTTATTGTTGTGGTTATTAGTATTATTGCAAAAATATATACTATAACTCCAATAATTGCAATAATAATGATAACAATTGCAATAATGATGATAATAATTGCAATAATGATGATAATGATGATGATAATGATGATAATGATGATAATGATGATGATAATAACAGGAATTGTGTCCATATTAATATAAAAAAGGTATAAGAAAAACATTCCCAAAAGTCGAAAAAGCGGCAAAATCTAGCGAAATATAGCCTTTTGAGAGTGTACTAAAAAAGGACGTTTTTTCGATTTCTTTGGTGATTTCGGCAATTATTAGGGTAATAATGATAATAATTACCAGAATTGTATTAATCATAACAATAATGATGATAAAAGTGAGAATAAAGAGAATTTTGATAACATTTGAATATTATTAAATTATTATTATATTATTTTATTATTATTATTATTATTATTATTTTTATTATTATTATTATTATTATTATTTATTATTTATTATGACTATTATATTAATTATTAGTATCATTGCCCAAAAATCTATTATATCTGTAATAATAAAAAATAAATAATAAGTATAAGTATAATAATAATAATGCTAGTGGTTATAATATTGTTATTAGCATTATTAGTGTTATTATTATCATTATTATTATTTGTACTGGTAGGTATAATTGCAAAAATAATTATTATAACAGTAATAATTACAGTAATAACGATACTAATGAAGATAATGATATAAATTATTATTATAAATCGTTATTATTTGTTATTATTATTGTATTACTATATTATGTTGTGGTTATTCGTATATTGCAAAAAAAATATATATCTAACTCCAATAATTGCAATAAATAATGATAACAATGGAATAAGGCTGATAATAAATTGATAATGATGATAATGAGGAGATAATGATGATAATGATGATGAATGATGATGAAACGATAATAATGATGATAATCATGATAATGATGATGATAATAACAGAATTGTGTCCCATATATAATATTAAAAAAAGGTATAAGAAAAACATCCCAAAAGTCGAAAAAAGCGGCAAAATCTAGCGAAATAAGCCTTTTGAGAGGTACTAAAAAAGGGACGTTTTTTCGATTCTTTGGTGATTCGGCCAATTATTAGGGTAATAATGATAATAATTACCAGAATTGTATTAAGCATAACAATTAACGACGATAAAAAGTGAGAATAAAGAGAATTGTGATAACATTTGACTATTATTAAAATTATTATTATTATTATGATTATTATTATTATTATATTTATTATTATTATTATTATTATATTACTATTATCTAAATATTAGTATCATTGCCCAAAAAATCTATTATATTCTGTAATAATAACACTAATAATAATAAGTATAAGTATAATAATAATAATGCTAGTGGTTATAAATTGGTTATTAGTATTAGTATTGTTATTATATCATTATTATTAGTTGTACGGTAGTATAATTGCAAAAAACTTATTATAAACAGTAATAATTACAGTAAATAAACGATACTAATGAACGATAAATGATATAATTATTATTATAAAATCGTTATTATTATTGTATTAATTATTGTTATTACTATATATGGTTGTTGTATTAGTATTATTGCAAAAATATATACTATAACTCAATAATGCAATAAAATGATAACAATTGCAATAATGATGATAATAATTGCAATAATGATCGATCATGATGATGATATGATGATAATGATGATATAGATGATCTGTATTGATATATTATGGTATATGATGATAATAACGATTGTATTGTCCATATATAATAAAAAAGTAAAAAAAATTTTCACAAAGTCGAAAAAGGCAAAATCTATACAATATAGCCTTTTGAGAGTTATAAAATAGGACGTTTTTTTATTTTTTTGGTATTTCAATTATTATTAATAATATATATTACCAAATTTATTAATCATAACAATAATGATGATAAATAAGAATAAAGAAATTTGATAAATTTGAATATTTTAAAATTATTATTTTATTATTATTATTATTATTATTTTATTATTATTATTATTAATTATTATTATTATTATTATTATTATTATTATTATTATTATATTATCCCCAAAATTTATCATTCATAATAATCTATTAATTAATAATAAATAAAAATAATATTATGGTTAAATTATGTATGTATAATATTGTTATTATTATCATTTATTATTATTTATTATGGTAGTTATTGAATATAATTTATAACATTATATTACAGTAATAATTACTAAGAAATAATGATATAAATTGATATGATAAAATTTTTTATTATTAATTATTATTATTTATTATTATTATTGGTTATTATAATTATCAAAAATTGTATATAATTAAAATAATAAAAATGCTCAATAATAATAATGAATAATTGCATAATGATGATAATGATTATAATGATGATAATGATGATAATATGAGATATGATAATGATGATAAACATTAAATCGATAATGAATAATAAAATGTTCATATAATAAAAAGGTGTAAATATATATTCCAAAAGGTAAAAAGGAAAATTCATAGAAATAAGCCTTTAAATAGCAAAATAGCCTTTTGATTTCTTAAAATTTCGGTATTATTCTTGTATTTGAAATATTTGGTTATTAATTATACAAATTGTATTAATATAAACAATAATATGATAATGAATAAATTGAATTTTGATAACATTTAATATTATTAAAATTATTATTATTATAATAAATATTATTGTTATTATTATATAAAATATTATTATATTATATTTTATTATTCTTATTATTATTATTATTATTATTATTATTATATATCTTAATATAGTATCATATAGCAAAAATCTATTATTTGTAATATAACAATAATATAATAAGTATAGTATATATATATATGCTAGTGGTTTATAATATTGTTATTAGTATTATTATTGTTATTATTACATATTATATTTACTGGTAGTAAATTCAAAAAATTAAATATTATAAATATAATTACAGTAATAACGATACTAATAAATAATGTATAAATTAATTATTATAAAATCGTTATTATTGTTATATATTGTATACTATTATTATTGTTGTGTATTAGTATGATTGTCAAAAATATACTATAACTCGATAAATTGCAATAATAATGATAAAATTGAATAATGATGATATAATTGCAGAATTATGAATGATATATAATGATGATAATGATGAAAATGATGATAACGATAATAATGGAAAATCTAGCAATAAGATGATGAATTAAGAATGGTTTATATATAATTAAAAAGGTTATAGAAAATATTCCCAAAATGATAAAAGCGGCAAAATTCTAGCGTAATATAGCCTTTATGAAAGTCAAAAAAGGACGTTTTTCGATTTCGTTTGTGATTTCGGAAATTATTAGGGTAATATGATAATAATTACCAAATTTATTAATCTAACAATAATGATGATAAAAGTGAGTATAAGAGAATTTTGATACATTTGAATATTTAAATATTATATATTATTATTATTATATTATTAATTATATATTATATAATTATTTTATATATTTTATTATATTATTATTATTATTATATTAATTTTTATGTAGTATCATTGCCCAAAAAATTATTTAAACTAATAATACATAATAAATAGTATAAGTAATAATAATATATGTTATAAATGTTATTATTGTTTATTAGTATTATTATTTTATTATTATCTATTATTATTTGTACTGGTAGTATAATTGCAAAAATAATTATATAACAGTAATAATTACAGTAATAACGATACTAATGAGATAATGATAAATTATTATTATAAAATCGTTATTATTGTTATTATTATTGTTATTACTATTATTATTGTTGTGGTTATTAGTATTATTGCAAAAATATATACTATAACTCCAATAATTGCAATAATAAATAATAATTGCAATAATGATGATAATAATTGCAATAATGATGATAATGATGATGATAATGATGATAATGATGATAAGATGATATAACGAATAATATGATGATAATCATGATAATGAATGATGATAATAACAGAAATTTTGTCCATATGTAATAAAAAAAAGTATAAAAAACATTCCAAAAGTCGAAAAGCGGCAAAATCTAGCGAAATATAGCCTTTTGAGAGTGTACTAAAAGGACTTTTTTTTTCGATTTCTTTGGTGATTTCGGCATTATTAGGGTAATATTGATAATAATTACCAGAATTGTTAATCATAACAATAATGATGATAAAGTGGAATAAAGAGAATTTTGATAACATTTGAATATTATTAATATTATTATTATTATATTATTTATTATTATTATTATTATTATTATTATTATTATTATTATTAATTATTATTATATTATTACTATTATCTTAATTATTAGTATCATTGCCCAAAAATCTATTATATCTGTAATAATAACAATAATAATAATAATATAAGTATAATATAATAATGCTAGGGTTATAATATTGGTTATTAGTATTTTATTGTTATTATTATCATTATATTATTTGTACTGGTAGTATAATTGCAAAATGATAATTATTATAACAGTAATAATTACGTAATAACGATACTATGAAGATAATGATATAAATTATTATTATAAAATCGTTATTATGTATTATATTGTTATTACATTATTATTGTTGTGGTTATTAGTATTATTGCAAAAATATATACTAAACTCCAATAATTGCAATAATAATGATAACAATTGCAATAATGATGATAATAATTGCAATAATGATGATAATGATGATGATAATGAATGAATGAATGATAATGATGATGATAACGATAATAATGAGATACATGATAATGATGATGATAATAACAGGAATTGTGTCCATATATAATATAAAAAAGGTATAAGAAAAACATTTCCCAAAAGTCGAAAAAGCGGCAAAATCTAGCGAATATAGCCTTTTGAGAGTGTACTAAAAAAGGACGTTTTTTCGATTTCTTGGTGATTTCGCAATATTAGGGTATAATGATAATAATTACCGAGAATT